>NW_020690368.1:0-5271 GCF_002925995.2 Terrapene triunguis
TGCAGCTGTCTATAGTGCCTCCTGTAACAGCTGCATGACAGCTACAACTCCCTGGGCTACTTCCCCATGGCCTCCTCCAAACACCTTCCTCATTCTCAGCACAGGACCTTCCTCCTGGTGTCTGATAACGCTTGTGCTCCTCAGTCCTCCAGCAGCACACCCTCTCACTCTCAGCTCCTTGCGCCTCTTGCTCCCAGCTCCTCACACTCTCGTACTACAAATTGAAGCGAGCTCCTTTTAAAACCCAGGTGCCCTGATTAGCCTGCCTTAATTGATTCTAGCAGCTTCTTCTTAATTGGCTCCAGGTGTCCTAATTAGCCTGCCTGCCTTAACTGGTTCTAGCAGGTTCCTGATTACTCTAGTGCAGCCCCTTCTCTGGTCACTCAGGGAACAGAAAACTACTCATCCAGTGACCAGTATATTTGCCCTCTACCAGACTCCTGTACCCCACTGGTTTGGGTCTGTCACATATCCCTCCCCCCTGCTCAACACCAAGGGGTTGGGCAGCTTGGGACGCCAGACAATGCACACGTGACAAGCCATCGGTGTTGCCATGACGGCTCCCTGCTCTGTGTTGCACACAGAACTGGAAAGGTTGGAGGGATAAGAACCATCTGGTCACCCTTGTGTTCTTCTCCTTGTTCCGCTGCATTCATTGAAGAGGGGCATGGTCGGTCACGAGGACAAATCTGTGCCCGAGCAGGTAGTAGCGCAATGTTTCCATGGCCCATTTTACAGCGAGGCATTCTCTCTCCACCACTGCATATTTTTGTTCTCTTGGAAGGCGTTTCCGACTGAGGTATAGAATTGGGTGTTCCTCCTCCCCGACCATCTGTGATAGAACGGCCCCCAACCCTACTTCCGATGCATCCGTCTGCAGGATAAACTCCTTGGTGAAATCAGGGGCTATCAGTATGGGGTTACTGCAGAGGGCAGTCCGTAGGTCTGCGAATGCTTCCTCTGCTGCGTCAGACCATCTCACCAGATCAGGTTCATGGGCTTTCACTAGGTCTGTCAGGAGGCTTGCCCTTGTGGCAAAGTGGGGGATAAATCGTTGGTAATACCCCACCACACCTAGGAATGCCCGGGCTTGTTTCTTGCGACTTGGTCGGGGCCAATTTTGGATGGCCTCTAACTTGTTCACTTGGGGTTTTACCAGACCTTTTCCCACAATGTAGCCAAGATATTTGGCCTCTGTAAACCCTACAGCGCACTTGGCAGGGTTTGCCTGAAGGTATCGAGGACTGCCTCCACCTTCTCCAGGTGGGTTTCCCAGTCTGGGGTATGAATGACCACATCGTCCAAGTAGGCAGCAGCATAACTGTTATGCGGGCGTAACAGCTTGTCCATGAGGCGCTGGAAGGTAGCTGGGGCCCCATGTAGTCCAAAAGGGAGGACAGTATATTGAAAAAGACCCTCTGGTGTAGAGAACGCAGTCTTTTCCTTTGCGTCTTCTGCAAGGGGAATCTGCCAGTACCCCTTTGTCAAGTCTAGGGTAGTCAAGTACCGGGCATTACCCAGACGGTCCACTAGCTCATCTATGCGAAGTATGGGGGTACGCGTCAAACTGGGATACTTCGTTTAGTCGCCGGAAGTCATTGCAAAATCTTGTGGTGCCATCAGGTTTGGGCACCAGCACGATTGGGCTGGACCACTGACTGTGGGATTCTTCGATGATCCCCAACTCCAGCATTTTTTTTACTTCTGCTTTTATTTCCTCCCTTTTTGCCGCTGGCACCTGATAGGGCCTCATTGTTACTCTGGCCCCAGGGTTCGTGACGATGTGGTGATATGTCTCGGTTGTTTGACCCGGTTTTGTCGAGAACACATCTTGGTTCTGGAAGATCATCTCAGACACCTCATTCTTCTGGTCTGGTGTTAAATCGGGAGACACTCTCACCTCTTTGGAAGGCTTGTTTTCCTGGGTTAGGTCTTTTTGGACCGTTGTGCATGCCTCTTGTGCATGCCAGGGTTTCAGAAGGTTAACGTGATAAATCTGTTCTTGTTTTCTGCGTCCTGGCTGCCACACCTTGTAGGTTACTTCCCCCACGGGGTCAACCACCTCATAGGGCCCCTGCCATTGGGCCAGAAGCTTGCTTTCTGCCGTGGGTACCAACACCATAACCCGATCCCCTGGTTGGAACTGTCGCACTTTTGCCTGGCGATTGTAATGGGTTCGCTGGGCCTCCTGTGCCTTCTCCAAATGTTCCCGTACAATAGGGGTAACCCGGGCTATCCGGTCTCTCATCTGCATTACATGCTCTATTATATTTCTCCCCTCATTGGGTTCCTCTTCCCAGATCTCTTTGGCAATATCTAATATGCCACGGGGGTGACGCCCGTATAATAACTCGAAGGGGGAAAACCCAGTTGAGGCCTGAGGTACCTCCCGGATAGCGAACATAAAGTAGGGTAGTAGGGTGTCCCAATCCTTCCCGTCCCGACTTACCACCTTCCTTATCACAGCCTTGAGGGTTCGGTTAAACCTTTCTACCAACCCATCAGTCTGCGGCTGGTAGACCGAAGTTCTCAGGTTATGTATATGGAGCAGCGTACAGAGGTCCTTCATTAGCTTCGACATAAATGGGGTTCTTTGGTCAGTTAATATCTCCTTCGGTAGCCCCATTCGGGCAAAGATCCCCACCAGCTCTTTGGCTATAGTTTTAGAGGCCGTGTTCCGCAGGGGGACGGCTTCTGGGTAGCGAGTAGCATAGTCCAAAACAACAAGTATATATTGGTGGCCCCGAGCCGTCTTCTCCAGGGGTCCCACTAGGTCCATGGCTATTGGCTTGAAGGGGACCTCTATGATGGGAAGGGGTACTAAAGGTGCCCTCAAGTGGGGACGGGGACTGTGCAGCTGACACTCCGGGCAGGAGGCACAGTACCTCCGCACTTCTTCATGTACTCCGGGCCAGAAGAACTGTCGTAGGACTTGTGCCAGGATCTTCTCTACCCCCAAATGCCCCCCAAAAAGATGACTATGAGCAAGACTTAATACAGCATTCTGGTGTTTTTGAGGTACTAGGATCTGCTGTACCTTCTGCCCCTGTACCGGTGCAACCCGGTATAAGAGATCCTTCTTCACTATGAAGTAGGGTCCTGGTCCCTGGGTTTTCCCTTCCACGGGGACCCCATCTATTTCAGTCACCTCCTTCCTAATGTTGTCATACCTTGGGTCTTCTGCCTGGTCCCGTCCAAAATTTCCTCTCCCGGGGCTAATCTGCCCAAGATCTAGGGGCCCAGTCTCTGTTGCCTCTACTAGTTCAGAAACATTAGGGTGGGGGTCAGACTCAGGTGCTTCTCCCTCCTGCGTGGCCTCCTTTTCAGCTGCGCGGGTTCGCCTACCTACAAGAGCGACCCTCTGGCTTTTGGTCAGTATTCGGGTTCCCAAGGCCTTAGCTGCCCTTCTTTCCCTTTTTGTCTTTCTACCCTGTCTGGGAGTGGAGAACAAATCTGGGGATATTTCAGAGAAGATTGGGGGTTGACAATCTGCTGTGGATGCCTCACTAATTTTTGGGTCCCCATCTTTCTCCAATCCCCCTACTGGGAGTAAGTTTCCAAACCCTGGGAAGTCCCTCCCTATGAGCACCGGGTATGGGAGTTTAGGGACTACCCCTGCTGCTACCTCAGTAGTGTTCCCTTGGATCTCGATTTTTACTGGGATGGTGGGGTAGAAGCTAACCGTCCCATGCACACATGTTATCCCTGTACGTTTAGCCTGTAGCAGCTGACTACGCTTCACGAGCTTCCCTGAGAGAAGCGTGATAGCACTCCCCGAATCAACCAGTGCCGTGGTCCCTACCCCATTTAGTTTCACTGGTCTGGTATACATATGTGGGGTTAGTGAGACCCCCACAAGGTGGATTAGGGAGCATGGATCTGACCAGTTCCCCAGGTTACACTGCATAGGCTCCTCAGCATTGGGACACTGTGCAGCTATGTGTCCCCACTCCCTGCAGGCATAACATCTGTACGGAGCCCTAGGCATTCCCCGGTCTCTTGGTTTGGGCAGTCTAACATCACAATCCTCTTCTCCCTCAGTGCTCCGACTCTTTGTGGCCTCTGATGGGCCTTCAGCCTCTCTCTTTTTCCACCTGGGCCCTCCTGGTGGCCCAATCACCTGAACTTTAGGGCTTGGTGCTGCTAGTTTAACCCAGGGTGCCCCTTCCTTAACTGGTCGGGTCAGCTCCCTCGCTGTCCTTCGCCTCTCTACCAGGGCGACAACCTCGTCATAGGTGGAGGGTTCGTTCTGGCTTACCCAGGCACGAAGGTCTGGTGGTAGTCCCCTCCTGTATCGGTCGATGACCAGAACCGCTAGTATCTCTTCCGGACTCCGGGACTCTGTTTGCAACCACTTTCGTGTGAGATGGGTGAGGTCATACAATTGGGACCGCGGGGTTTTGTCTTCCTGGTACCTCCAACCGTGATACTGCTGGGCCCGCACTGCTGTCGTTACCCCAGATCTGGCCAGGATCTCAGCTTTCAGCTGGGGGTAGTCTGCCGCAGCCTCTTCAGGCAGATCATGGTAGGCCTTCTGGGCCTCCCCACACAGGAATGGGGCAAGGATGCCAGACCACTGATCTCGAGGCCAGGCCTCCCGTAGGGCTGTCCTCTCAAAGGCCAGAAGGTATGCCTCTACATCATCCCCCCGTGTCATTTTCTGCAGCCAATGGCTGGCCCGTATGAGGCGCGTCCCATCATGGCCGCGATTCAGCTCTGTAAGGGACTTTACCTGGTTTACCAGTTCCCACAACATAGCTCGGTCTTGAGCAGCCTGGTCCATCAGCAGGCGATTAGTCTCTTGCTGCAGTCGCACTGCCTCCTGTTGGGCAGCTACTTGGACACGGGTAGCCTCCTGCTGGGCCGCTGTAGCTTGTATCAGTGCCCACACTATGTCATCCATGGTGATGAAAAAAAAATAAACGCTCTCCCTTTTTGTTGTTGTTGTTGTTGTTGTTGTTTTTTTAAAATCACTCTCCTTCTTCCACCGCGCTGTGCACCCCAAGATCCCACTTCTAGACCAGTGTGACAAAGTTCCTCCTCTATCTTGGTGGGTCCTGCGCTTATTGGCGGATTTTCTTGCCTCAGAGATTCACCATGTGGGTTGGGGAACAGCCCAGAGACCTTCCCCTCTGGAAGAACCCACAGTCCAGGTCAATTGGGAGGTTTGGGGGGAACCCGGGCCCGCCCTCTACTCCGGGTTCCAGCCCAGGGCCCTGTGAATTGCAGCTGTCTATAGTGCCTCCTGTAACAGCTGCATGACAGCTACAA
>NW_020690369.1:0-3092 GCF_002925995.2 Terrapene triunguis
ACAGCCCTGTAGGCAAAAAGCAACTGCTGCAACACTAGGTCCCAATCATTGGAGTGTTCATTTACGAATTTACGTATCATGGCCCCCAAAGTTCCATTAAACCTCTCCACCAGACCATTGGTTTGATGGTGATGAGGGGTGGCAACCAAGTGATTCACCCCATGAGCTTCCCACAGGTTTTTCATTTTCCCTGCCAGGAAATTAGTTCCCGAATCTGTAAGGATGTCGGAGAGCCACCCTACCCTGGCAAAAATGTCTGCTAATGCCTGGCACACACTTTTAGCCTTGGTGTTGCTTAAGGGTACAGCTTCCGGCCATCGGGTAGCAAAATCCATGAAAGTCAGTACGTACTGCTTTCCTCTGGGTGTCTTCTTTGGGAAAGGACCCAGAATATCCACAGCTACTCGCTGAAATGGGACCTCAATTATGGGTAGTGGCTGGAGAGGGGCTTTAACCTGGTCTTGGGGCTTTCCCACTCGTTGGCACACCTCACAAGACCGGACATAATTAGCAACGTCCTTGCCCATTCCCTCCCAGTGGAAGGACTTCCCCAACCGGTCTTTGGTTCTGTTCACCCCAGAATGGCCACTGGGATGATCATGGGCTAAGCTCAAGAGCTTTACCCGATACTTAGTGGGAACTACCAACTGTTTTTGAGGATGCCAGTCTTCCTGGTGCCCACCAGAAAGAGTCTCCTTGTATAACAGTCCTTGTTCTACAACAAACCGGGATCGGTTAGAAGAGCTGAGAGGCGGTGGGGTGCTCCGCGCCGCCGCCCAAGCTTTCTGAAGGCTGTCATCTGCTTCCTGCTCGGCCTGGAACTGTTCCCTTGATGCTGGAGACATCAGTTCCTCCTTGGACTGTGGACTGGGGCTTGGTCCCTCTGGAAGCGATGCAGGTGCTGGGGCTGTTTCCATTGACTGTGAACCGCTGTCCTCTGGTGCACTATGTGGTATCTCAGGCTCTGGCTGAGCCTCTTGGGTAGGGTTATCTGCTGCTTCCGCCAGTTCAGGCTCGCTGGTGCCCTCTGGCATTGGAGTTGTAGACGGGGTTGCAAGCGCTGGACTCAGTGCTGGCAATGGTTCTGGTGCTGGCTGCGTTGCCAGTTCCGGTTCTGGGACTGGCTTTGGCTGGGTCTCTGGGATTGGATCCACTACGGCTGTTGCAGTCGTTGGCAGGGAATCCGGTTCCACCACCTGTGTTTGGGTCTCCGGTAACACAGACGGGGCTCTGGTGGACGGCTCAGGAACAGGGATGGGGGTGAAAGCTTGCTTAGCCTGGCTGCGGGTGACTATTCCCACCCTCTTGGCTAGCTTCACATGGTTGGCCAAGTCTTCCCCCAGCAGCATGGGGATGGGATAATTGTCATAGACTGCAAAAGTCCACATTCCTGCCCAGCCCTTGTACTGGACATGCAACTGGGCTGTAGGCAAGGTTACAGACTGTGACACGAAGGGTTGAATTGTCACTGTAGCCTCCGGGTTGATGAGTTTGGGGTCCACTAGGGATTGGTGGATAGTTGACACTTGTGCCCCAGTATCCCTCCAAGCGATAACCTTCTTTCTGCCCACTCTCAAGGTTTCCCTTCGCTCCGAGGGTATGAGAGAGGCATCTGGGTCTGGGGATCTTTGGTGTGACTGGGGTGTAATGAACTGTAATCGGTTGGGGTTCTTGGGGCAGTGAGCCTTTATATGCCCCAGTTCATTACATTTAAAACATCGCCCTGCTAAGGTATCACCGGGGCGATGTTGGTTGGTGGAGACTGGTGGGGTGGGGTGAGAAGGCGTCTGGGGTTTCCCTTGGGAGGTGGGTGGGGCCTTGGGTTGTCCCCGGTGATAAGGTTTTGTTTCGGCTTGCCCCTTCTGATATTCGCTCCAACTGCTACTAGCTTTTTTCTTTTCTGTCACCTCCACCCATTTGGCTCCAATCTCCCCCGCCTCAGTTACAGTTTTGGGCTTCCTATCTAGGATGTACCTTTCTATTTCCTCAGGAACACCCTCTAAAAACTGCTCCATTTTTACTAGGGAAAGCAGATCTTCCAGAGATTTAACATTTGCTCCTGATACCCAGGCATCACAATTTTTGTCAATGTGGTAGGCATGCCGGGTAAATGACACATCTGGTTTCCACCTTAGGGCTCTGAACCGCCGACGGGCATGCTCGGGTGTTAGCCCCATTCTGAGTCTGGCCTTGTTTTTAAAAAGTTCATAACTGTTCATGTGTTCCTTAGGCATTTCAGCCGCCACCTCTGCTAAGGGTCCACTGAGCTGCGGCCTCAGCTCTACCATGTACTGGGTTAGAGGGATGCTGTATCCAAGGCAGGCCCTTTCAAAATTTTCTAAGAAGGCCTCAGTATCATCGCCTGCCTTGTAGGTGGGGAATTTCCTGGGATGGGAAGTGGTACCTGGAGAGGAGTTGTTAGGATGGTCTGCTGCATCCTGCCTAGTCCTTGTTGCTTCCAGTTCCATCTCTTTTTCTTTCAGCTCCATCTCTCTCTTGTGGGCCTCCTGTTTGGCTTTTTCTTCTCTTTCATGGGCCTCCTGTTTGGCTTTTTCTTCTCTTTCATGCTGCTCTGCCTCGAGTTTTTTAATTTCAAGCAGTCTCTGATGTTTTCTCTCATTTTCTTCTGCTTCTAGTCTGGCCAGTTCTATTTTGTTAGTTACTTCTTTGGCAGTCATTTTCCTGTTTTCTTGTGCTGGGTCACACCCTCTGCAGTTGACTGAGACTGGGATGTACTTAGCTCTGGCTGCTGCTGAGTTAACAGAGACTTTCTACCAAGCTACTCCCGAGGATGTAAAAAGAAAAAAAAAAAAACAATTCAGCCTGTAAATTACCTTTACCAGTTCAAAGTTTGCTCCCTTTGAACCCTTCTCTTAACAAAGGACCTCGTTAAAAAAAACTTAACACCTCTGCCTTCAGGCAAGGAGAAATAAGATATGCGTCTACCTTCAGCTCTGCTTTCCAAGCAGCTAGAAGGAAAAAAAAATCTCTTACTGGCTTTTGGGTCTAAAACGATCTCCACCGCTGTGCCACCATGTCAAGGCTGAATCCCCACTTTGAACCTTAGGGTACAAATGTAGGGGCCTGCATAA
>NW_020690370.1:0-5094 GCF_002925995.2 Terrapene triunguis
CTGCTCCAGAATTCCTGGTCTCCCAGGCATCCCCTCTCTGGCTTTAAAGGACCAGTATGTCCCATTATAACAAGAGATTCAAACTTGATAGTCTGATAATTCTTGAACAAAGGCAAAATCCATCAGATGGGTTATTTACAACAAATTGTTGTTCCAGCTCTACTGGTGTAGAATAGAGAGTGTTACAATGATCAGGATTACTCACTGTTCTGCTTCTGTTTTCTAGGTTCTCCCTGGATATGAGAACATCTATTTTGCTCATTCCAGCTGGTTTACATATGCATCTACGTTGAGAATATATAAACATTGGGACTTCGGTATATACCTTTTTAAATAAAGGTAAGTCATGGTTTAGCACAGACTAAAATATGGACATAAAAAGACAGTATCAGGAATTCCATAATAGCAAAAATAAAATCCGCATTAAGTATTACAACACCACCGTTGGACACAGGATCCCAATTAAAGATTTCAAAGTAATCAGCCACAGTTATGCAAAGGTACTGGATATGTAATACCTCACCTCTAACTTCCTTCTACATTTATGTTCATTCCATATGCTTGAATGTTGCCATATAAACCATTTAATTTCATCAGTTATTTGTGTAGAACAAAGCACATTAGCTCAGCGCCTTTGACAGATTAATTTTTTTTAAATATCAAGCAACTTTGTGCCTTGTGAAAGACAGCTGTGAGGATAAAAATCACTGAAATCTTCTTTAGTTACATCCAGTAATTATCTTCTTGTGGGGATGGAGAGATACTCAGTTAAAAAAATTGAGACTTCTCTACATGTGCATAAAAAAAATTCCAAGCCACTTTCCATTTTAAGTTAAAAGCTGGTCCATGTGTATATGTATGTGTGTATACACACAGACCAGCTCCTAGTGCCTTTATTACAAACAGCCGAAGAGATGAATACAAATACTGGCATTTTTTAAAAGCCTGGATCAATATCACCACCTGGTGGTGAAATAGATTTAGACTGGATTATTTTATTTACTGATGTGTCTGGTCCTCTTTTACTTTTGCATCCAAGAGAGTGTTCGAAAGTTAAAATCCATCCTGGATTTCCTTCTAGTAATGTAAGCCCATACAAAGTATTCAATGCAACAGGATAAACTTAATTTTTTTTAAGGGAATGTCTCTCCGTCTCCACAAGCAGATATTACCAGATGCAACTAAAGAAAGTTTCAGTATTGCCAACTCATGCCCTTTAGCCTACCCAATTCTAACATTTAAGGTGATGGAAAAGGTTGAGATCTACCAATTCCAAGCATCCTTGGCAATTATACAGAAGAGAATTAACCAAGTGAGATATTTCCATCTCCTCCTAACTTCTGTCCCCTGCTCATTGTTCCAGAATAAGGGTAAAATGAAATATCCTCAAAAATCTTGCAGACATATTCAGGGCTGGCTGGGAAGGGATATTCCATCTCCAACCCAAGTCTGGAAACCCATTTAACCCTGTATGTGTGAGCAAAAATCTCCACCTAATTCTATAAGGGAAAAAGTCATCATAGTTTCAAAGCATAATTCTCTAAAACTATGGAGGAATGTCTTTTCTCCTGTGATCCCTAGTTCTATGAATTCACTTTAGTATTTTTCCCTGGGCTAAAGGGAGCTGTGAAAATGGGAGGGTATAGAAACAAATTAATAGGCTGTGAAGGCTCGTTTCAGAATGGCACAAGGCAAGATAGTCAATAGAAGCAGACTTAGGTTTTGCTAGATGTCAAGAGAGAGTGATGTGTGGGCACACCTGAGAACAGAGTTTGGGCTCAGTGACCCAGGACTGGCAGCAAATTCTATTTCACAGCAGGAAAGGCAGAAGGGTCATGGGGATGATAGTGGGGAGAAGAAGGCAGAATCCCACAGAGGCACCTTCTTACCCAAAAGGAGTACAATAGGCACTATATGATGCAAGCAACTTGATAATCTATAGATTATTTGAATAAACATATTTTCTAATAACCTTGAAAACTCTTTGGGGTAAAAGGGAGGATTTAGGCAGACATCAGAAAATTCATAGAAGAGCAACAGAATCAATTAAGGGGCTAGAGGGACTGAGAAAAAAAGATTAAAAAGAATTAAATATGTAATACTACCGCTTGGCTAAATAACGAAGGTGGGGATATGATTGTGTTGCCTCTTTTTGATCTGAATGGTTATTCAAAGTTAAGGGCCCTGGGGATGTTTCTACTGGAAGTATTGAAGACGGAATCTCATATTTCCTGTGTACATTCCTTGTAAATAAACAAAATTGCATCAAAGTCCTGCTTTTCCGAATACAGGATTAACCAAAGGCAAAAAGAGGAGTTTCTTAGCTTACAGGTCCAAGCTTCTTTTTAGCCAGCATCCCAGAACCAGAACCTCTCTCTAAGTTTCTCTCGGGGTCTCACTTTGGTTATAGGCTTCTGCTTGGATTTTTCCAGGTAGTCTCTGTGTCTCTCTGGTCCTGTGCATGTGTGCCCCCAACCGCCACCAAAAACAATATTTAGCGCACACACACACACACACCATGTTCATACAGTCCAAACCTGTTCGGTGGGTTCACGTAACCCTTTACTTTTAGGTGGGGGGCTGTGGTTAATTTATCCTTACAGTTATGTTAACTGAAGAGTGTAGTCACACCCATCAATTGCAACAAGGTTTTAACCCAACCCATAACAAGGTTCCACCCAGCTCAAAAATAACTTTCCACATATTATTTTCTGAAGGTGTACACACCAAATAGGGAAAAGAATGTTAGAACAACTGTCATAAAATTAAGAAAAGGACAATTTAGGCTTTGGGGCAAAGATTAACTAGGATGCTAGACCAATAGACTGTTTCAGTGTAGTAACTCCTATTTCCCTAATCCAAACTGCTTTTCTGTATAGTTTGCTCTATTGCTGCTGGATTTATACACAAATGGCCTGGCCCATTTCTTCTGCACCACCAAAAACCATCTCTCCTGCCACCACTTTAGGACAACATCCCGATTCTCTCCAGCAGGAAGCAGGATTTCTTCATCTCACCTCCAATGCTCTCTTGTAGTCCCCCAGGTAAAAGGCACAGTATCCAATCCAGAGGTCGGTGTCCTCATCTTGTTCCCCCACATGCCGTTTAAACTTCAAAGAAAAAGGGATGCAAAAATGACACCAGCTGTCAAATTTTGTCAGATTGTCTCATGTGAAACAAATTCATTTATAAAATTAATATTAGGATGATTTCGGCTGGCTTGACAACCCTGGACACGGAAGTCAGGCAGTGTCAATAACACATTTTCAAGGACAGGCAGTTTCTATCCAGTCACATAGTCTCTGTACAAATATTTTAAAGCTGTAAACGTAAAGGAGGGCAAGTGATTATTCAGGCGGGTGCAGGGGGCATATCTAGGGTGTGAGAAAGAACAGAAAAGACAAATTAAGTTGAAACAGCTGGAACTTTTTCCAAACAGGGAGCTCTGCTGCAATTGGGAACAGTCTGCCAGAAGGAGCCTCATCACCCCAGTCATTGGGAGAAGGGTTTGGGCAAGGCCCCGGGGGCTGTGCTCTGGGCACCAATCCTGCACTGACGGGGGAATGTGGACCCGGTGTCCTGCGGCCCCTCCCACTCGCACCCCCGTTGTCTGGGAGACTGGCGGAGTTAGCTCGTTAGCTGCGGGAGCGCAGAGCCCCGTAGGCCGAGCCCCCCTCCCCCGTTACCTCCAGCAGGGCGATGGCGCCGGTGAAGTCCCTCTGGGCCAGCAGCTCCTCCAGCTGCGGGACTTTCTTGCCTTTCTTCTTCCGTTTGTCACCCTGCGGCGGGGCGCCCCCCACGGCCGGCTTGGCCCGGGAGAGCATCTGGAGGGGGCAGAAAGAAGAGGGGAGACCGGGTGAGAGCGGGGAGGCGCTGGGGGGCGTCAGACCTCCCCGCTCCTGGGTCCCACAAGCGGCGACCCCCTCCCCGCCCTGTCCCTCACCATCTTGCCCCTGGGCTCCTCGCTTCTCCAACGACTCCGTTACCCCAGTAACGGCGCGGAGGGGGAGGGAAGAATGAGTAAGTGAGACACCGAATAGGGCCCGGCTGGAACTCACGTCCCAGCTCACAGTTCCGGCCCCGACCCCGCGGCTAGCGCAAAAGAGGAGCCGCTCGATTCTCCGGGGAGAGTTTCAGAACGGGACATTTCCGGTGTGGCTCGCGCTTATCTCCATAGCAACCCAAGGAGCTGGGTGTAATTTTATCGCCGCAGTGTCACAATATTTATTTATTTATTTGTGGTTAATGTCCCAGCTCGTGGGGACGAGCGGTTGAGATGAGACTGTGAGTTTTCATTTATAATACAAGCCCAGCCGTCAGGGGTATGGAGACAAGCTTGAAAACAGGACCCAGGCACGCTTGAGAGGCTCATCAATCAAGAAAGCGAAGAGAACAGATTTTTGGTGTCTAACTCCTGCTTTTTCAGTGCCTGGGGTTGGTAATAGTGTGATTGTGCAGCAGAAAACTTGGGGCTGTGGTACAACACCAGTGCTTTTGTCAGGCGAGAACATAGTAACATCCTTTGACAACATGCTTAGAGGCTCTACATAGGATATAACACTAAATAATGAAAATCAGAACCGGGAACTATGGGGCTTTGTGCTCCCATGATGCTCCAGTGAAATCACTTAGATCAAGCTCTGTTTGATAACATACATGAAACTATTGATTGAGTGGATATCTCCAAAAGTAGTAGCAAAAAATCCAATGGACAAATATAAATGTACACAGATATGAGAGACTTGGACTCTTGTAAACAGTTCGTTGCCATCCCTTACAAAAATAAATGAAATGTTGAACAACAGATATCTGCTGAATTACCAGGGCATTTCTATTTAAGTGCCTACATATGCTTTATGCACCTAAATATGAAAATTATGATCAAAGTGACAAAGTTCAGAAAGAAATAATAACACCTGCATCATTTACTCTAGTAGAACTACCAAAGGGCTCATGGGGAAATACAGTCTTGGAGATAAGATCCGTTAATGATCAGGCAGTAACTCAGAGATATCAATATTTCTGGCAGTGTCCTCCCTTTCTATCTGCAGAGAAATAATCATACATTTCTAAACAAATGTCTTTGAAGAAAAA
>NW_020690371.1:0-3113 GCF_002925995.2 Terrapene triunguis
GGAGGAGGAGAAGGACCTCGGAGTCCTGGTTGATCGTAGGATGACTATGAGTCGGCAATGTGACGTGGCCGTGAAAAAAGCTAATGCGGTCTTGGGATGCATTAGGCGAGGTATTTCTAGTAGGGATAAGGAGGTGCTGCTTCCGTTATACAAGGCGCTGGTGAGACCTCATTTGGAGTACTGTGTGCAGTTCTGGTCTCCCATGTTTAAAAAGGATGAACTCAAACTGGAACGGGTACAGAGAAGGGCCACTAGGATGATCCAAGGAATGGAAAACCTTTCCTATGAAAGGAGACTCGAGGAGCTCGGTTTGTTTAGCCTAACCAAAAGAAGGCTGAGGGGGGATATGATTGCTCTCTTTAAATATATCAAAGGGATAAATACCAGGGAGGGAGAGGAATTATTTCAGCTCAGTACTAATGTGGACACGAGAACAAATGGATATAAACTGGCCGTGGGGAAGTTTAGGCTTGAAATTAGATGAAGGTTTCTAACCGTCAGAGGGGTGAAATTTTGGAACAGCCTTCCGAGGGAAACGGTGGGGGCGAAAGACCTCTCTGGCTTCAAGATTAGGCTAGATAAGTTTATGGAGGGAATGGTTTGATGGGATAACGTGATTTTAGTCAATTGGGCAATAACGTGCCATCGCTGGTAAAATGTGGGTCCGGCTGGAGAATCTTGCCCACATGCTCGGGGTTCTACTGATCGCCATATTTGGGGTCGGGAAGGAATTTTCCTCCAGGGTAGATTGGCAGAGGCCCTGGAGGTTTTTTGCCTTCCTCCACAACATAGGGCAGGGGTCGCAAGCTGGAGGATTCTCTGCGACTTGAAGTCTTTAAATCACGATCTGGAGACTTCAACAGCTGAGATAAGGGAAATTGGGTGGGTCAGCTTTTGTGGCCTGCATTATGCGGGAGGTCAGACTAGATGACCATAATGGTCCCTTCTGACCTTAAAGTCTATGAGTCTATGAGTCTATAGCCATAGAAATAGGAAGAAAACAAAGAAAGAAGAAGTGGGACCGCTGAAGACTGTAGATGGAGTGGAGATTAAGGATAATCTAGGCATGGCACAATGTCTAAATGAATATTTTGCATCGGTCTTTAATGAGGCTAATGAAGGGTTTAGGAATAGAGGCAGCGTAACGGAGGGGAATAAAGGAGGGGGGGTTGACATTACCGTATCCGAGGTAGAAGCCAAACTCGAACAGCTTAACGGGACTAAATCGGGTGGACCGGATGATCTTCATCCGAGAATATTAAAGGAACTGGAGCGAGAAATTACAAGCCCGTTAGCGATAATTTTTAATGAATCTGTAAACTCGGGGGTGGTACCGTTGGACTGGAGAATAGCTAATGTGGTTCCTATTTTCAAGAAGGGGGAAAAAAGTGACCCGGGTAACTACAGGCCTGTTAGTTTAACATCTGTAATATGCAAGGTCTTGGAAAAAATGTTGAAGGAGAAAGTAGTTAAGGACCTTGAGGTCAATGGCAATTGGGACAAATTACAACATGGTTTTACGAAAGGCAGATCGTGCCAAACCAACCTGATCTCCTTCTTTGAGAAAGTAACAGATTTTTTAGATAAAGGAAATGCGGTGGATCTAATATACCTCGATTTCAGTAAAGCGTTTGATACGGTATCGCATGAGGAATTATTGGTTAAATTGGAAAAGATGGGGATCGATATGAAAATCCAGAGGTGGATAAAGATCTGGTTAAAGGGGAAACTGCAGCGGGTCGTACTGAAAGGTGAACTGTCAGGTTGGAGGGAGGTGACCAGTGGAGTACCTCAAGGTTCAGTTTTGGGTCCGATTTTATTTAATCTATTTATTACTGACCTCGGAACCGAATGTAGAAGTGGGCTGATAAAGTTTGTGGATGACACAAAGTTGGGAGGTATTGCCAATTCGGAGAAGGATCGGGATATCCTGCAGGGAGACTTGGATGACCTTGTAAACTGGAGTAATAGTAATAGGATGAAATTTAATAGTGAGAAGTGTAAGGTGATGCATTTAGGGATGACTAACAAGAACTTTAGTTATAAGCTGGGGACGCATCGGTTGGAAATAACGGAGGAGGAGAAGGACCTCGGAGTCCTGGTTGATCGTAGGATGACTATGAGTCGGCAATGTGACGTGGCCGTGAAAAAAGCTAATGCGGTCTTGGGATGCATTAGGCGAGGTATTTCTAGTAGGGATAAGGAGGTGCTGCTTCCGTTATACAAGGCGCTGGTGAGACCTCATTTGGAGTACTGTGTGCAGTTCTGGTCTCCCATGTTTAAAAAGGATGAACTCAAACTGGAACGGGTACAGAGAAGGGCCACTAGGATGATCCAAGGAATGGAAAACCTTTCCTATGAAAGGAGACTCGAGGAGCTCGGTTTGTTTAGCCTAACCAAAAGAAGGCTGAGGGGGGATATGATTGCTCTCTTTAAATATATCAAAGGGATAAATACCAGGGAGGGAGAGGAATTATTTCAGCTCAGTACTAATGTGGACACGAGAACAAATGGATATAAACTGGCCGTGGGGAAGTTTAGGCTTGAAATTAGATGAAGGTTTCTAACCGTCAGAGGGGTGAAATTTTGGAACAGCCTTCCGAGGGAAACGGTGGGGGCGAAAGACCTCTCTGGCTTCAAGATTAGGCTAGATAAGTTTATGGAGGGAATGGTTTGATGGGATAACGTGATTTTAGTCAATTGGGCAATAACGTGCCATCGCTGGTAAAATGTGGGTCCGGCTGGAGAATCTTGCCCACATGCTCGGGGTTCTACTGATCGCCATATTTGGGGTCGGGAAGGAATTTTCCTCCAGGGTAGATTGGCAGAGGCCCTGGAGGTTTTTTGCCTTCCTCCACAACATAGGGCAGGGGTCGCAAGCTGGAGGATTCTCTGCGACTTGAAGTCTTTAAATCACGATCTGGAGACTTCAACAGCTGAGATAAGGGAAATTGGGTGGGTCAGCTTTTGTGGCCTGCATTATGCGGGAGGTCAGACTAGATGACCATAATGGTCCCTTCTGACCTTAAAGTCTATGAGTCTATGAGTCTATAGCCATAGAAATAGGAAGAAAACAAAGAAAGAAGAAGTGGGACCGCTGAAGACTGTAGATG
>NW_020690372.1:0-3564 GCF_002925995.2 Terrapene triunguis
CAGTGATAAACACAGGTGATAAAACAGTGGAAACGATGGATGTGAAATATGGGTACCAGAACAGGGACATGTGTAACTCCAGCATTATACACTTGTAGAGAATGTGAACCCATAATGCAGGTCCTAGGTCACTAGATTGAGGACAGGCAGATCTTGAGTGTGGGGTACTAGAACACTGCTGTGAGAAGGCACACAGCCAGATGGTGAGGTAGTAGAATGCTGGAGTCAGAAGGCAATAATCCTAAATGTGATTGGCTGTAGAAATCTCATACAGCTGGAGAATAAGGAGGGGTTAATTCAGGTTGAGAAGAGACAGGAAATGCACCAGCTGGAACAATTGTGACCTACTGTAAAGAGGCTTAGTTTTTGGTTTGCTTCTTTGGAGGGGAGTTAGTTGAAATAAACCACTCTCCTCTTCCTTTGTCTGTTTTCTGTGAACGGTGCTGCAGATAGCCCTGGCTACTTTCATTTTGTGAATCTCTTGTGTACCTTGAAAGAGGGAGGATTTTTTCACAGTTTGGCTGGAGGATCAAATTACTCTACTTGCCAGAGGGAAACCAAGGCAGAAGATCTGCACATGACAAAAAGTTAAGGCACTTATCCACACAGCGGTCAATACTAGCATATCAGGGTTGAAGGGGGAAAGACTCATGCACAAAATGTTTGGAGGAATGTGTACCCAGCATTAGGATATGAGCATGTTGAGAAGCGGAAACAGCTAAGATGCGGGTACTCCAGGGAAGAGGGTGCATTCCTTGTGTGACCATCTAAATTTCTGTAGGAAGAGGGTATAAACACAGTGCAGTTGTTAAAATTTGGGAGGGAGACAATAAACAGAAATATGTCTTCTTGAACACTGGGAAGAGGACACACCTGGAATTTGGGAGCTAGAGCATTGGGAGAGGAATGAGGGAATTAAGTATAGGACCCTGGGAGAAGACGATACTCCTCCCCCACCAGGATGGAGTTGTTAGACGACTACGGGAGCTGAAGACACAGAGACCAATGCATGGAAACATTTGGGATGGGGAATGAAGGGGTCATCTCCCTTACCCACACATAGAGGTTGATCCTGTCAAAAGACATGTATCCAGATTAGTCATTCAAATGCTGTAAGGAAATGACTGTCCCCCAGAATGTGGGGTTTACAGAAGATAGTTTTTGATAGGCACTAAAATAAAAGCATTTTCTCCCCTTTAAAATGTATTACGTTAAATAACTTTGTATTTTTAAAATTGCAGCATACTACTTTCCTTTTGAATACAAAGCCATCATGTCTTACATTCTGAACTAATTGTTAACATAACTTCAGAAATGTCCTTGAAGTATTTAATTTATATTAATAATAGATGATGTTACATACAGGTGTAGTTATGTGTGTTTGTGTGTGTATATATATATATCTATGTAATAGATTATATACACACACACACATATACAGAGATCTGGATATTAAAATAAGTAAAATGAGACTACTCCTAGGTAAGAGCACTTAAAATGGAAATGAAAAATAGCCAGGCATTGATTCCCAGGTCACCTAATTAAGTGACATCCTTGCTTTGTAATTTTTATTGTACTAAACAAGGAATGTGTGAACTAATTAAGATGACTTATAGTAATGTTTAATCTAATTATAGCTGTGCCATCAGACACTGTTATATTTAAGAGTCTGTCAGTGTCTTCACTACCAAATCTTACTTTCAGTGGTTGAATGCTTAGCTATAAACTTGACTTCTTGGCTGACATCATGGTAAAACCTCTCAATCCAAATGTACTGTCTTGATTTTAACTAATTTGTTTACTAGAAATAAATCAGTTTTTCTGTTTTTTAAGGTAGAGAGGTCAAAGTAAAAAATTATCCTTTTATTGGTTTTGAAATAGTCATGGGCAAACCTCAGAAAATTTGTATCATTCTGTTGTATTTGGATGAACACTGAAGTTTGATTATCTGAATGGAGTATCTGTCTGTAAAAATTGAGATGGAAAGCATTTCTCATGGTATTTTTGGACTGTTATTCAAGTGCTATTTCTAGTCAAGAGTGGTGATGCTAAAAAGGAATAACAAAGTAAATATAGATTAATAATAAAAAATGACAACTTCTCTTGATTCTAAATTAAAGGTTTAGGCAGAGGTTTGCATTGTTCTTTTATCCAAACTGGTAACACAAGTCTAATTACAAATGAACTGAAAAATCCATTCTTCACTTGCTATGCACAGAGCCTGATCTTCTAGTCCTTAGTTAGATAAAAGTCCCTTTGAAAGAAATAGGACTAAGGACTGCAGGTTCCAATCTAGTCTCACATAGCTCAGGTTGGCATCAGTGGGAATGGGAGTAGGTATGATAAAGGAATCTAGACCTGTACATTTTTCTGAAGGATGTTTTCAAATTGACAGTGTGTTAAAACATGAATTCAGCTACAAATCAGAGTAGCTATTATGTAAATTTATCCTGGGTTTGTTTGCTAGTACCAGTAACAGTTATGCAACATTGAATTGTTTTAAATATCGGTGATTAAGATGAAATAGTCTTTTAAAAGAAATGTTCAAATATGGAAACTATAGATCCAGTAAATACTGCACATTTTTTAAAGGGTTATAATATCGCAAGTATAAATGTCGCTAAAATTGCATTAATACCAAGTTCTGGAAAGATGCTTTCTGTTATAGTGGCTATGCATTTGGAGAATAGCAGAATACTCTATGTATCTTCACAGCAGACCATAATAGAATGGAATGTGTGTTAGATGAGTTGTGTGCATTTTGCAGTGGTGAAAATACAAATTTAGTTGGGCAAATGTCTTTAAAATTATCTAAAGCTGTCTTCACGGGTGTATTAAGACAAACAGGTAGAACGTGGAACTGATTGGTAATAACTTATGAATGCTGTATATGACCTGATTATTGGGATAGTTACTATATGGCTATATTGTTGTTGGGATATTACTGTATGCATATATTGGTTTAATTCAATATCAGGGCTATTTGGAAATTAGCAGGAAGGCAATATGATATCTCCATGTAAGCAGCCTCCCAGTTAACAAGGCAGGGGTGATTAAGAAACAATGCCTGAACTATTAGCTGGGAAGAGGCTACTTCCAGGTGCCAGCAAAGTTGCAAGGCATGGAGTCAAAAGGACAGTAAACAGTTACATTCACTATCTAAAGAGAGGGGAGGCTGTTGTTCATGGGTAACAGACTCCCTCTGCTGGAGAATCTGAAGAAGCAAAAGCTGCCTGATCTGCTACCACAGGGTGGTAGGGCTTAGGGTAAGATATAGAGATCTTCTGTTGTGTTAAAATCCTCTTTTTCTTATGATATGCTTTGTTCCTACTATTAAAATTACCCAATACTTGGGTTTGAGAAAGTTGCTTGGTCACTCTTCGCTGCTGGTCCCAAGCTCCTGAAAGGAAGAATTGTAGGCAACCAAACACAGCTGGACCTGCTCAGTAATCACAGTTGGTACATGGGATACTGTAACTCAGGGCCCAGTTTAAGAGTGGGAGAATTCAGGTTTCAGAGTAGCAGCCGTGTTAGTCTGTATCCGCAAAAAGAACAGGAGTACTT
>NW_020690373.1:0-5213 GCF_002925995.2 Terrapene triunguis
TCTAGAGAGCAATGAGTGTATGTGATAAATTTAATTCCAGTATGGACGAAGGAAGGGGTACAGTACAGACTGGTCTTGTCAATCTTGAATGGTCAGCGCTGCGCAGTTTGGGAGGGAAAAGTGATCACGTATTGATTAGAGTATATTTTTTCTGTGGCTTTTGATTCAGTGACTCATCAGATTCTGAACTGCTTGGTGAGCAGGTTGATTGTAACTGGTTCCATATTCATGGTTTTTTGGCACTATCTGGTGGATAGATAGTGTCTTTGGGAGAATTAGCCCATTCTGTGGTACCTGGAGGGGACATGGCTAACTAAGGAGCTGGGGAGAACTGGCCTTGGTGTTTTCTATCAAGGAGGGACTGCAGGGCCAAAGAGGGAGAATTGAGAGAGGAGAGCTGCAGTAGGAAGCTTTTACCCTGTGATTGCTCCTGAAGGGAGAGGACAGTAAAGGTGAAGGGGTTCCAGGCAGCTGCCAGAGAGGCTAAGAGACACCCAGAGAAAATGCCTGAGCAACAGACTGGGAAAAGCTACAAAGAGGGGTGAAACTCCAGGGAGAGGGGGACTGGACAGCGCAGCTCCACGACAGACACCAGCAAGCAGGCAAAGGTATGGAACCAGCAAGGGTTCATTAGAAACAGGCTTATCACAAAGGCCCTGCGCTGGAACCCAGAGGAAAGGCAGGCCTGTCTTCCCCAACCATCCCCTTGCAGGAAGTGTGGTTGTCACATTATGGGGTGAAATCTGGACCAGTAAGGGGCTGTCACCACCTGCCCTGCAACCTTGGGGGCCTCACAATGCTCTGCTGTTGTACTCCCAACCTGGGCGGCTCACAAACAGGCAAACAGCTTTCAGGTCACATCCTGAGTGTCTGTGAATAGCTACAGTCCTGGTCACAGGCAACTCTGACCCCAGCAGCCTGTCAGCAACATGCCAGCCATACTCTGGCTTCCAGCAGCCTTGGTTACTATGTGCAGGGTAACCCCAACATACTCCTAGTCCTGAATTTCCCCCAAGACCTGTGTTCTGCACCGTCCAATCCTCTCCTGGGCAGCTCAGATATTAAAGTTCCATTGCCTCTCTAGGGGGTCAATATGCAACAGTTTGCTGCTTTAACTGGAGTTATCCAAACAGTTCAGTTTAAACACAAGACTGGATTGGTTTTGATTTACAAAAATAAAACAAATAAAACTAAAACAAAAATATAACTGCAAGGAGATAGATTTTAAGTGAGTACAAGTATAAGATATTAAAGTCAGAAATAGTTACAGAAGAAATAAAGATAAAACATTTCCTAGTAGCTAACACTTAATAAACTAGACTTGGTTTAAGGTCAAATCCTCATCATATGTTCCCAGTAACATGGCTGACCAAATTCTCAGGTCAAGATGCCCCCACCCCCAAAGTCAAAGGGCTGGTTCCTTTGTCCTCTTAGGTGAAAGAGAGTGTGTGTGTGAGAGAGAGATACAGAGAGAAAGAGAGAGAGCGATGGCGGGGTGTTTTTGCCCCTCATGTTATAGTCCAATCACCCTTTGAAATGCATTTTCTGAGGGTTACCCCTAGATAAAGTTCCTTCCAGCTGTAGGGATGCGGTGAGAAAGGCCAAAAGCCGTGTAGAGTTGGACCTCGAGAGGGGAATTAAATCCAATACTAAGAGGTTTTATAGCCATATAAATAGGAAGAAAACAAAGAAAGAGGAAGTGGGACCGCTGAAGAATGTAGATGGAGTGGAAATTAAGAATAATCTAGGCATGGCACAATATCTAAATGAATATTTTGCATCGGTCTTTAATAAGGCTAATGAAGGGTTTAGGAATAGAGGGAGTAGGACAGAGGGGAATAAAGGAGGGGGGATTGACATTACAGTATCAGAGGTGGAAGCCAAACTTGACCAGCTAAACGGGACTAAATCGGGCGGACCGGATGATCTTCATCCTAGAATATTGAAGGAACTGGCGCGAGAAATTGCGAGCCCCTTGGCGATAATTTTTAATGAATCTGTAAACTCGGGGGTGGTACCGTTGGACTGGAGAATAGCTAATGTGGTCCCTATTTTCAAGAAGGGGAAAAAAAGTGACCCGGGTAACTACAGGCCTGTTAGTTTAACTTCTGTAGTATGCAAGGTCTTGGAAAAAATTTTGAAGGAGAAAGTAGTTAAGGACCTTGAGGTGAATGGCAATTGGGACAAATTACAACATGGGTTTACGAAAGGCAGGTCGTGCCAAACCAACCTGATCTCCTTCTTTGAGAAAGTAACAGACCTTCTAGATAAAGGAAATGCGGTGGATCTAATATACCTCGATTTTAGTAAAGCGTTTGATACGGTACCGCATGAGGAATTATTGGTTAAATTGGAAAAGATGGGGATCGATAGGAAAATCCAGAGGTGGATAAGGAACTGGTTAAAGGGGAGACTGCAGCGGGTAGTACTGAAAGGTGAACTGTCAGATTGGAGGGCGGTCACCAGTGGGGTTCCTCAAGGTTCGGTTTTGGGTCCGATTTTATTTAATCTATTCATTACTGACCTCGGAACCGAATGTAGAAGTGGGCTGATAAAGTTTGCGGATGACACCAAGTTGGGAGGTATTGCCAACTCGGAGAAGGATCGGGATATTCTGCAGGGAGACTTGGATGACCTTGTTAATTGGAGTAATAATAATAGGATGAGATTTAATAGTGAGAAGTGTAAGGTGATGCATTTAGGGATGACTAACAAGAATTTCAGTTATAAGCTAGGGACGCATAGGTTGGAAGTGACGGAGGAGGAGAAGGACCTCGGAGTCCTGGTTGATCGCAGGATGACTATGAGTCGGCAATGCGACGTGGCTGTGAAAAAGGCTAATGCGATCTTGGGATGCATAAGGCGAGGTATTTCTAGTAGGGACAGGGAGGTGCTGCTTCCGTTATACAAGGCGCTGGTGAGACCTCACTTGGAGTACTGTGTGCAGTTCTGGTCTCCTATGTTTAAAAGGGATGAACTGAAACTGGAACGGGTACAGAGAAGGGCAACTAGGATGATCCGAGGAATGGAAAACCTTTCCTATGAAAGGAGACTCGAGGAGCTTGGTTTGTTTAGCCTAACCAAAAGAAGGCTGAGGGGGGATATGATTGCTCTCTTTAAATATATCAAAGGGATAAATACCAGGGAGGGAGAGGAATTATTTCAGCTCAGTGCTAATGTGGACACGAGAACGAATGGATATAAAGTGGCCGTGGGGAAATTTAGGCTTGAAATTAGACGAAGGTTTCTAACCGTCAGAGGGGTGAAATTTTGGAACAGCCTTCCGAGGGAAACGGTGGGGGCAAAAGACCTCTCTGGCTTCAAGATTAGGCTAGATAAGTTTATGGAGGGAATGGTTTGATGGGATAACATGATTTTAGTCAATTAGGCAATAACAGCCATCGCTGGTAAAATGAGGGTCTGGCTAGAGAATCTTGCCTGTATGCTCGGGGTTCTGCTGATCGCCATATTTGGGGTCGGGAAGGAATTTTCCTCCAGGGTAGATTGGCAGTGGCCCTGGAGGTTTTTCGCCTTCCTCTGCAGCATAGGGCAGGGGTCGCAAGCTGGAAGATTCTCTGCAACTTGAAGTCTTTAGATCACGATCTGGAGACTTCAACAGCAGAGTTAAGGGAAAGTGGGGGGGTCAGCTTTTGTGGCCTGCATCATGCGGGAGGTCAGACTAGATGACCATATTGGTCCCTTCTGACCTTAAAGTCTATGAGTCTATGAGTCTATGAGCTGTGAGGACAGACACATGGGATCTCATGGTGAAAGCGGTTCCATGTTGTTGTTTACTAAAATGCAGGTTAGTATGTCCCTGCCCCCCTTCCTTGCCAAAGAATGGCCACTTGACAGGTGATTGACAATCTACTTTGATGACAGCTGACTAGAGGAGTCAGTTTGTCCTTTGTCTTTGAGGAACAGGTTTACCCCCTCCCCATACATGTCTGGTAAACACATTTCAGTCATAATTTCATCTTATGTTCATAACTTTACATATAATGTTGCTATATACCAGGGTAATCGGCTGGCGGGCCGCGAGACAGTTTGTTTACATCGACCATCCACAGGCACGGCCGCCCGCAGCCCCCAGTGGCCGTGGTTTGCTGTTCCCGGCCAATGGGAGCTGCGGGAAGCGGTGCGGGCGGTTGTCCACCACTGCAGTCACAGCGGTGTAAGCCTCAGGAAAGGGGCAAGGACTGCTGAGCCCAGGCTGGGGATGAAGACCTGCTATGTGGTCACTAAGACTTTGGATCTTCATTTTGACTTATTTGGTTACCCCAGAAGCAGAGTCAACTGAAATGTGCCCTGGCTAAAGGGCTAGGGCACAGGAGTTGCAGACTGCAGCAGAACTAGAATGGTGGGACCAGGGGTTGCTAGAGGCAAAGAACCCCAGCAACCCCATGACCTGACACCAGGTTGCTACAGCAGTGGGGACAACTGCTTACACATACCTTGGTCACTGTGACTGGACTTCCAAAATGCTCTCTTCCTAAAAAGCAGCCCGTGTCAGATGCAGCAGGAATATTGTGGTCAATGAGGACAGGGGATTAGCTCCATTCACTGTACTGACTGCTTGGTGCTATAGATGGCGTTTAAGCTTATAGTTCTTAATGTTGATGTTTAAAGTAGCACTTATTGGAACATGCCAATACCTCAGAATCAAAACATTCCATAAGAATGTGTCAATTTCAACAAAAATGTGTTGAACACCAGGCAGGTATACAACAAAAACCTGCCTGCAAGACTGGGTTCTGTCAGAAACCTGTCTCGTTTCCTGCAAGCTCACCTGTGCAGCTCTTCAGCAGCCTGCCTGATGGGCTGACAAGGAACTGAAAGCCTGCTAGTCCTGGCTCCAAACTCCCAGGCTTGTCACTTCTCAGCAGCCCAAGCTTCCCGGTTCCTCAGCTCCATGGAATTCCACCAGGCAGACTGCCCCAGAGCCAGGACTTCCAAGGTTTTCAGAGTCCTGGTTCCTTGTCAGCTTGGAAGCCCTGACCACCAAGCTGTCCAGCTTCCTGCCTGGTGGACTGCCAGGGTTCTGGGCAGCTCAGGGAGCCATGGAAACATTTTGACAAGGTCAAAACAAAGTCATAGAATCATTGAATCATAGAAGATTAGGGTTGGGAGAGACCTCAGGAGGTCATCTAGTCCACCCCCCTGCTTAAAGCAGGACCAACCCCACCTAAATCATCCCAGCCCAGGGCTTTGTC
>NW_020690374.1:0-5382 GCF_002925995.2 Terrapene triunguis
GTCTGGTTCCACCAGCTTAGTCTGGGTCTCTGGTAACACAGACTGGACCCTTGTAGAAGGCGCAGGAACAGAGCTAGGTGTGAAGCCTTGCTTAGCCTGGCTGTGGGTGACCATTCCCACCCTCTTGGCTAGCTTCACATGGTTGGCTAAGTCTTCCCCCAGCATCATGGGAATGGGATAATCATCATAGACTGCAAAAGTCCACATTCCTGGCCAGCCCTTGTACTGGACAGGCAACTTGACTGTAGGCAAGTCAAAAGAGTTTGACTTGAAGGGTTGAATCGTCACTTGGGCCTCTGGGTTGATGAATTTGGAGTCCACTAAGGACTGGTGGATAGCTGACACCTGTGCTCCAGTGTCCCTCCACACAATAACTTTCTTCTCACCCACACTCACAGTTTCCCTTTGCTCTGAGGGTATCTGGGAGGCATCTGGGCCTGAGGACCTTTGGTGTGACCCTGGTGCAATGAACTGTAATATATTGGGGTTCTTGGGGCAGTTGGCCATTACATGCCCCAGCTCATTACATTTAAAACATCATCCAGCTGACTGGTCACTAGGATGAGGTGGGTTGCTGGAGAATGGGATGATAAGGTGTCTGGGGTTTTCCTTGGGGTGTAGTTGGGGCCTTGGGCTGCCCCCAGTGATATGGTGTGGTCTCGGGGTGTCCCTTCTGGTATGCACCCAAACTGCAACCAGGGTTGTTCCCCTCTGCTACCTCCACCCATTTTGTTCTGATTTGCCCCATCTCTCTGACAGTCTGGGACTGCTCGTATTGATCAGCATAAGAAGTAAGACTTTCTGCTGAGTCCATTTTCTTATACCATAAACACCATTTTACATCATCATTGGCCATAGTCAGGAACTGCTCCTGGACAACCAAATCACACATTCCTTGAAAACTAGTTTCACCCCGACTTTGACCCATTTATCTAACAGATTCTTCGTCTGGTTTATATAAGCCACATTACTTAGTCCAGCCCCCCTCTTAAGGGCTCTAAATTTTACTCTGTAAGTTTCAGGTGTAATTTGAAATTGTTTCAAAACCAAATTCTTAAATTTACCAAAGTCCAAAGCATCCTCAATAGGCATCTTGTTGAATATGTGCAGAGCTCTTCTAGTCAATTTTGCTACCAATGTGGTCATCTTGTGATCATCAGGAATTGCATGGAGGGTGCACAGTCTCTCAAAGGTGATGAAATATTCAGCAATATCACTGGATTCATCATACTGCGGACATAGTCACTCCAATTTGTGGAATTCTGGGGAAGTGGAGCCAGCTGCTGAAGGGTTCTGTCATTTCCACTCCATCACCTCCAGTTCATGCTTCCTCTCTTTTTCCCTCTCCTTCTCAGCATGCTGCCTCTCTCTTTCCCTCTCCTCCCTAGCAGCTTTTTCTCTGCTGCTTGTGCATCAATCTCCCATCTGAGTTCCAGCTGTCTTTCATGTTCCTTCTTTCTTTCCTCATCTTCAAATCTGGCTAATTCCAGTTTTTTCTGGACATCACTTTCTGTCATCCTAGCCTTTCTGCACTTAGCCTAGCTTAACCTGAGAGCTAGAAAGAAAAACAAAACAAAACAAAAAACTAAAACAAAAACAAGCTTGTGAATTCCCTTGCAGGACTTAACTACTCTGCCCTGAGGCAGAGAGAAAAAAAACTCCAGCTGCTCTTAGCTAAAAACAAACAAACATAAAAAAAGCCAACCCTCCCTGCTTTCCAAGCAGCCAAAAGAAAGAAAAAAAATAATTCTTTTAATATCCTGAGATTTGTGCTTCTGGTTCAAAATGATCCCACTGCACTGTCACCATGTCAGGGTTCCCTCCCCACTCTAAACTCTAGGGTACAGATGTGGGGACATGCATGAATGTCCCCCTAAGCTTATTTCTACCAGCTTAGGTTAAAAACTCCCCAAGGCACAAATTCTTCCTTTCCCTTGGACGGTATTGCTGCCACCACCAAATGATTTAGTCAAAGATTTAGGAAAAGGACCACTTGGAGTTCCTGTTTCCCCAAAATATCCCCCTCAAGCCCCTTCACCCTCTTTCCTGGGGAGGCTTGAGAGTAACCAAGGTGAGCACAGACCAGACCCTTGGGTTTTCAGGACACTAAAAACCCAATCAGATTCTTAAAAAAAGAACTTTATTATAAAGAAAAAAGTAAAAGAAGCACCTCTGTAAAATCAGGATGGGAGGTAATATACAGTTTAATCAGATTCAAAACACGGAGGATTCTCCTCTAGGTGAAACTTTAAAGTTACAAAATCAGGTTAAACCTCCTTCTTAGCACAGGGAAAATTCACAATCTAAAAAAAAAAAAGATAATCTAACGCATTTCCTTCCTAATACTTATAATTTGTAATCTTTGATGCTTAGTTCAGGTATGGCTTTGGGAGAAGTATTTTCTCCACTTATTAGTCCTTTTGATCAGGTGCCAACCAGGTTATGTGAGCTTCATAACCCTTTACACGTGAAGGAGGGATTTTATGCAACCCTTTGCTGTATGTTCATGACAGATCCCATAAGAGTACCCACTGCAAACTGAGAGCTGGATTTATATTCTCTCACAACAGAGAAACTTCTTCACTTCAGAGAAATTCGTAGAGATTCCCCACACACCACAAAGAGCTGTCACCGAGTTAATTTGCCCCTCTTCTGCCTCATACCCCAACTTTTTTCATTCATTGATTCTTAGATTTAAGACCAAAAGGGACCATTTGGCGATGGAGGTTGGCACAACTGATTAAAAGAGCTTTAAACTAGAAACTTGGGAGAGATGCTCATGTAATCTCCACACCTGATTCTAACATTGAGAGGGAGGAAAATCAAATAAGAAAGGATACAGCAATGGAGAAAGGATCCGCAGTGTATAGGAGAATGGACATTAAGAGGAAGGATAGTGCTGATACCAGTCAGATAGGTGATACGGGAAGTAGAATAACTGTACCCAATCAGGCAAGGAATGTGCGCGAAGCCAAGCAGCAACAGTTAAGATGTTTGTACACCAATGCAAGGAGCCTGGGTGACAAAATGGAGGAACTAGAACTACTGGAGCTGGAAGTGAAACCAGGTATTATAGGGATAACAGAAACATGGTGGAATAATAGTCATGACTGGAGACCAGGTATTGATGGGTATGTGCTGTTCAGGAAAGACAGAAATAAAGGCAAAGGTGGTGGATCAGCATTGTATATTAATGATGAGGTAGACTGTAAAGAAATTAGAAGTGATGGAATAGATAAGACTGAGTCTATTTTGGCCAAAATCACTTTGGGGAAGAAAGCTACCAGAGGTTCTCCCAGGTAATCTTGGAGTCTGCTGCAGACCACCAGGATCCGATATGGATAGAGACCTCTTTTGAATCTTTTTAATGAAACAAATACTACTGGGAATTGTGTGATCAAGGGAGACTTTGATTTCCCAGATATAGTTTGGAGGACAAGTGCTACAAAAAGTAATTTTCCCTCTGCTGATACTCACACCTTCTTGTCAACTATTGGAAATGGGCCACCTTGATTGCATTGGCCTTGTTGGCACTACAAATGTAATTCCCTCCGCCCCTCCCTGCCCCTTGTTATTCACCTCTTCTTGTCAACTATTGAGAATAGGTCACTTCCACCTTAATTGAATTGGCTCGTTAGTACTGACCCCCCACTTGGTAAGGCAACTGCCATCTTTTCATGTGCTAGAATATATATTCAGCTTACTGTATTTTTCACTCCATGCATCAGATGAAGTGGGGTTTAGTCCACAAAAGCTTATGCCCAATTACGTTTGTTAGTCTCTAAGGTGTCACAAGGACTCCTCATTGTTTTTGCCAATACAGACTAACACGGTTACCGCTCTGAAACTAATAATAGTAGGGCCCAGATTTTCCTGGATGTGATTGCTGACAGATTTCTTCACCAAATAGTTGCTGAATCAACAAGAGGTGATGCCATTTGAGATTTGGTATTGGTGAGCAATGAGGACCTCATAGAAGAGCTGGTTGTAGGGGACAACCTTGGTTCGAGTGATCATGAGCTAATTGAGTTTAAATTAAATGGAAGGATAAATAAAATTAGATCTGCAACTAGGGTTCCTGATTTCAAAAGGGCTAACTTAAAAAAAATAAGGGCATTATTTGGGACGTGGACTGGCGCGAAGAACTTCAGGATCTGAATGGGAAGGAGGCTTGGAATTACTTTGTCGAAGTTGCAGAAGCAATCTGAAGTCGGCATCCCAAGCAAGGGGAAAAAAATTGTAGGGAAGGGTTCCAGCCCAGCCCAGATGAGCAAGCTTCTCAAACAGGTGATTAAAAGAAAGCGGAAAGCCTGCAAGGAATTGGAGATAGGATAGTTCAGCAAGGAAAGCTACCGCATGGAGGTCAGAAAATGTAGGGATAAAGTGAAAACTGCCAAAAGCCAAGCAGA
Source organism: Terrapene triunguis (assembly GCF_002925995.2). Lineage (NCBI taxonomy): Eukaryota > Metazoa > Chordata > Testudines > Emydidae > Terrapene > Terrapene triunguis. The sequence continues at coordinate 4,410 of NW_020690374.1, forward strand.
ATTGGACCTTGCAAAGGGAATTAAAACCAATACAGTAACTTCTCACTTAAAGTCGTCCCAGTTAACATTTTTTCGGTGTTACGTTGCTGATCAATTAGGGAACATGCTCATTTAAAGTTGTGCAATGCTCCGTTCTAACGTCATTTGGCAGCTGCCTGCTTTGTCCACTGCTTGCAGGAAGAGCAGCCCATTGCAGCTAGCTGGTGGGTGCTTGGAACCAGGGTGGACCGGCAGCCCCCCATCAGCTCCCCCTATCAGCTCCCCACTCCCCTAAGTTCCCTGTGCAGCAGGTGCCCAGCAGACTAGCAATTGCTGGCCTTAAGCTGTCCCTCCCCCAACTGCCATGTGCTGTTCCTGCCCTCTGTCTTGGAGCTGCTCCCCGAGACTCCTGCTTGCTGTCCGGGGGGGAGGGGAGGAAGAGGGGGGCTAATGTCACGGTGTCCCCCTCCCCCTTGCTCCTGCACCCCACTTTCCCCATCTTCCAAAGAGCAGGGGGGACACACGACGTTGCTCAAGACAGAGGGAGCTTGCTGGCAGCAGCAGCTGCGGTCTCAGCACGCTGATCTAATTAACAAGGCAGTGTACTTAAAGGGGAAATGCACATCTCTCCCTCACACACACAGTGTGTGTCTCTGTCTGTGATGCTCTCTCCCCTCCGACCATTCCTGCTGCCTTGTAGACTGCGAGAGTTAACCCTTGAGGACTCAGCCAATTGCTAGTTCATCATTTAGCAGTAAGGCATTTCCTGGAAAATATCCCACCCTCTGACTCCTTCACCTCAACCAAGCTTCACAATCATCATCACTGTGTACCAATATTAAATTGCTTGTTTAAAACTTATACTGTGTGTGTGTGTGTGTATATATATATATATATATATAATACAGTCTTTTGTCTGGAGAAAAAAAATTCCCTGGAACATAACTCCCGCATTTACATTCATTCTTATGGGGAAATTGGATTCACTTAACAT
>NW_020690375.1:0-3206 GCF_002925995.2 Terrapene triunguis
TGTAATAAGAAAAGCCAAAGAGGAGTTTGAAGAACGGCTAGCCAAAACCTCCAAAGGTAATAACAAAATGTTTAAGTACATCAGAAGCAGGAAGCCTGCTAAACAACCAGTGGGGCCCCTTGATGATCGAGACAGAAAAGGAGCACTTAAAGACGATAAAGTCATTGCGGAGAAACTAAACAAATTCTTTGCTTCAGTCTTCACGGCTGAGGATGTTAGGGAGATTCCCAAACCTGAGCCGGCTTTTGTAGGTGACAAATCTGAGGAACTGTCACAGATTGAAGTGGCACTAGAGGAGGTTTTGGAATTAATTGATAAACTTAACATTAATAAGTCACCGGGACCAGATGGCATTCACCCAAGAGTTCTGAAAGAACTCAAATGTGAAGTTGCAGAACTATTAACTAAGGTTTGTAACCTGTCCTTTAAATCGGCTTCTGTACCCAATGACTGGAAGTTAGCTAATGTAACACCAATATTTAAAAAGGGCTCTAGAGGTGATCCCGGCAATTACAGACCGGTAAGTCTAACATCAGTACCGGGCAAATTAGTCGAAACAATAGTTAAGAGTAAAATTGTCAGACACATAGAAAAACAAACTGTTGAGCAAAAGTCAACATGGTTTCTATAAAGGGAAATCGTGTCTTACTAATCTATTGGAATTCTTTGGAGGGGTCAACAAACATGTGGACAAGGGGGATCCGGTGGACATAGTGTACTTAGATTTCCAGAAAGCCTTTGACAAGGTCCCTCACCAAAGGCTCTTACGTAAATTAAGCTGTCATGGGATAAAAGGGAAGGTTCTTTCATGGATTGAGAACTGGTTAAAAGACAGGGAACAAAGGGTAGGAATTAATGGTAAATTCTCAGAATGGAGAGGGGTAACTAGTGGTGTTCCCCAAGGGTCAGTCCTCGGACCAATCCTATTCAACTTATTCATAAATGATCTAGAGAAAGGGGTAAACAGTGAGGTGGCAAAGTTTGCAGATGATACTAAACTGCTCAAGATAGTTAAGACCAAAGCAGACTGTGAAGAACTTCAAAAAGATCTCACAAAACTAAGTGATTGGGCAACAAAATGACAAATGAAATTTAATGTGGATAAATGTAAAGTAATGCACATTGGAAAAAATAACCCCAACTATACATACAATATGATGGGGGCTAATTTAGCTACAACAAGTCAGGAAAAAGATCTTGGAGTCATCGTGGATACGTCTCTGAAGATGTCCACGCAGTGTGCAGAGGTGGTCAAAAAAGCAAACAGGATGTTAGGAATCATTAAAAAGGGGATAGAGAATAAGACAGAGAATATATTATTGCCCTTATATAAATCGATGGTACGCCCACATCTCGAATACTGCCTACAGATGTGGTCTCCTCATCTCAAAAAAGATATACTGGCACTAGAAAAGGTTCAGAAAAGGGCAACTAAAATGATTAGGGGTTTAGAACAGGTCCCATATGAGGAGAGATTAAAGAGGCTAGGATTCTTCAGCTTGGAAAAGAGGAGACTAAGGGGGGAATATAATAGAGGTATATAAAATCATGAGTGATGTGGAGAAAGTGGATAAGCAAAAGTTATTTACTTATTCCCATAATACAAGAACTAGGGGTCACCAAATGAAATTAATAGGCAGCAGGTTTAAAACAAATACAAGGAAGTTCTTCTTCACGCAGCGCACAGTCAACTTGTGGAACTCCTTACCTGAGGAGATTGTGAAGGCTAGGACTATGACAGCGTTTAAAAGAGAACTGGATGAATTCATGGTAGTTAAGTCCATTAATGGCTATTAGCCAGGATGGGTAAGGAATGGTGTCCCTAGCCTCTGTTTGTCAGAGGATGGAGATGGATGGCAGGAGAGAGATCACTTGATCATTGCCTGTTAGGTCCACTCTCTCTGGGGCACCTGGCATTGGCCACTGTCAGTAGACAGGATACTGGGCTAGATGGACCTTTGGTCTGACCCGGTATGGCCGTTCTTATGTTCTTATGCCCCTCACCACCAGGGAGCAACCAACCACTCAGATTGCAAACAGTGGGGCTGATCAAAGATCCAAGTGTCAGAACCTCATGGACTTTACCAATGCACCAACAAACAGACCTATCTCAGCTGCTTACTCAGGAAGCCACAGCAAACTATGCAGCCTGTACAGAGGGAGAGAGAAAACAAGCAAACAGAACATTCATTAAGTCCTGCTACCTCCAAACACAAAGTCCACAGCTACGCCTTCTGAAACTCTCCTGTTAGCTGCCTATATTCAGAGCTTTGCCTTAATATTAATTATGATACATTGTGTAAAACATTTTGGTGGCTATGTAGTCTACCAAGGACAAACATTTCCATCCAAACTAAGGGCTAGATTGAAAATTTACTCTCAGCTTTATGGAAGGGGCAACACATAGTCACACCATCTCAGGAGCAGCTTCAAAAGGAATTTTGATTCAAAGGAGTGCCCAAGTCATGATTTTTCCAGAATTGCTATTTCACTCGAGAGGCTAGTGAAGAACCACTGCCAGATGGGGCAGGCCATTACCAGGGGCAGCATGCTACTCTCTTCATGTCCAGCCAAGAGACCAACCTATCGCAGCATTGCCTATACTTTGCTCCTTCTTGCCCTCATTACACCTCTTTGCCCGCAGAACTCAAGTAAGTAGCATCCTCACAGAGCCTGCTTTCTCCCCACCCTTGGCACCTGATTTGTGACTCAGCTAAGTCCTGTATAGCCATGCCCTTGCCCTCCTCTGTTGTCTGAGTAGTCGTATCAGAGTAGGGTGACCAGAGAGCAAGTGTGAAAAATCGGGACGGGGGTGGGGGCAATAGGTGCCTCTATAAGAAAAAGCCCCATCACAGAGTGTGGGGGAGTCAGGGCCCTGCACCCCTCTTCCTGAGATTCACCGTGACTCTCAGCCAGTAAAACAGAAGGTTTATTAGATGACAGGAACACAGTCCCAAGCAGAGCGTTTAAGCAGGACCGGTGCAAGGCCGCCCCGGGGGCAGCGCCTCCCCCCCCCTGAGGCCCCCCCCCGGAGCAGCTCCCCCCACCCCAGGGAGCCGAGCGGCAGCTCCTCACCCCAGCTCACCTCTGCTCCACCTCCTCCCCGAGCATGCCGCTCCCGCTCTAATTCTCCTCCCCTCCCAGGCTTGCGGCGCCAAACAGCTGATTGGTGCCGCAAGCCTGGGAGGCGGGAGAAGTGGAGCGGC
>NW_020690376.1:0-13959 GCF_002925995.2 Terrapene triunguis
GCCAACCTTAAGCATATTCTCACCAGCAACCACGCACCGCACCATAACAACTCTAACTCAGGAACCAACCCATGCAACAAACCTCGATGCCAACTCTGCCCACATATCTACACCAGCAACACCATCACAGGACCTAACCAGATCAGCTACAACATCACCGGCTCATTCACCTGCACGTCCACCAATGTTATATATGCCATCATATGCCAGCAATGCCCCTCTGCTATGTACATTGGCCAAACTGGACAGTCACTACGCAAGAGGATAAATGGACACAAGTCAGATATCAGGAATGGCAATATACAAAAACCTGTAGGAGAACACTTCAACCTCCCTGGCCACACAATAGCAGATGTAAAGGTAGCCATCTTACAGCAAAAAAACTTCAGGACCAGACTCCAAAGAGAAACTGCTGAGCTCCAGTTCATTTGCAAATTTGACACCATCAGATCAGGATTAAACAAAGACTGTGAATGGCTATCCAACTACAGAAGCAGTTTCTCCTCCCTTGGTGTTCACACCTCAACTGCTAGCAGAGCGCCTCACCCTCCCTGATTGAACTAACCTCGTTATCTCCACACTGATTTATACCTGCCTCTAGAGATTTCCATTACTTGCATCTGAAGAAGTGAGGTTCTTACCCACGAAAGCTTATGCTCCCAATACTTCTGTTAGTCTCAAAGGTGCCACAGGACCCTCTGTTGCTAACTATGGTCTGTAATTTATCACTTAAATCAGCCTCTGTACCATGTAATGCTGATCATTAAAAAGGTTCCACAGGTGATCCCGACAATAACCGCTGGTAAGCCTGACTTCAGTACCAGGCAAATTGGTTGAAACCGTAGTAAAGAACAGACTTATCAGACACGAGGAACACAGTTTTTACAGTGGAGAGAGGTAAATAGCGGGGTCCCCCACAGATCTGTGTTGGGACTGGTGCAGTTCAACATATCCATAAATGATCTTGAGAAGTGGGTAAACAGTGAGATGACAGTTTGCAAATGATTCAGAATTATTCAAGATAGTTAGGTCCAAAGCTGACTGTGAAGAGTTACAAAGGAATCTCACAAAATTGGCTGACTGGGAAAGAAAATGGCAGATGAAATTCAATGTTTATAAATGCAAAATAAACATAATCCCAACTATACATACAAAAGGATGGGGTCTAAATTTGCTGTTAACACTTGAGAAAGAGATCTTGGAGTTGTGGTGGATAGTTCTCTGAAAACATCTGCTTAATGTGCAGCCGCAGTCAAAAAAACCCATTATGAGAGGGATAAATAATAAGACACAAAATATCATAGCAACACTATATAAATCCATGGTATGCCCATATCTTGACTACTGTGTGCGGTTCCGGTTGCCTCATCTCAAGAAAGATATATTAGAAATGGAAAAAGTACAGAGAAGGGCAACAAAAATGATTAGGTGTATGAGGAGAGATTAAAAAGACTGGGACTTTTCAGCTTGGAAAAGGGATGACTGAGGGGGATATGACAGAGGTCTATAAAATCATCAATGGTGTGGAGAAAGTGAATAAGGAAGTGATATTTACTCCTTCACATAGCACAAGAACCAAGGTTGCTCAATTAAATTAATAGGTGATAGGTTTAAAACAAACATAAGGAAGTACTGCTTCACACAATGCATATCAACTTGTGGAACTCATTGCCAGCAGATGTTGTGAAGGCTAAAACTGGGTTAAAAGATTAGATATGTTCATGCAGGATAGTTCCATCAATGGCTATTAGCTAATATGGTCAGGGACTCAACACCACGTTGCAGGTGTCCCTAAATCTCTGACTGCCAGAAGGTGGGCCTTTATGACAAGGGATGGAACACTTTATAAATTGTCCTATCTGTTAATTCCCTCTGAAGGATCTGGCACTGGCCACTTTTGGAAGACAGGATACAGGGCTAGATGGATCATTGGTCTGATCCAGTATGGTCTTTCTTATGTTTTTATGAAGTTACCACCATGTAGTACCATCTCAAATCCAGAGATAAGCCAGGGCTCTCTTTCTGTCATTGTTGATATACTGGAGAGCATTATTGAATCTTGGGAAAAAACTTGATACCTGACCACCTCTCCCTACGGACATTGTGTTGGCTCCCTAAATATTGCCATGAGACTTGGGTATTGCTCCCTTATATTGTGCAGGGAGTACGTTTGTCACTCAAGAAATCCATCTCAGTGCGGAGAGTTCCATCTTTCTGAAGGGTTCATCTGAGAGAAAATGAGAATCCTAGTTCAGGGGAAAAAAAGAACATCTTGGCTATAGTTCCCATCAATAAAGCATTGGCATCTTAGTGTCCTAGGTCTAGATTTGACCCCCTCCCCTGCGTGCAGTGTTCCATAATGCCTCTCAGAGTAGGGGGGCTCGGGAGATGATATTCCTGAAGTGGAGTTTTCCATACAACAGCTCTCTGTATTTAGTCACCCAAGGTACTTGAACTGACAATGGACAAAAGGAGACTGGTCCTAAACTCCTACATGAACTTTTCCCCTAGTATTGACATATTAATGTATTTAACCTCAATGTAGCTGGCTGAATTTGACCCTAGGGTGGACCTCAACTGCTAAATCTAGGTTAAAAAGTGTTAATATTAGGGAAAAGTTTGGGGTGGGTTAGCAGTGCATTAGCTAACCCTGACCTAACCTCAGCTGCTTTTCCTAACCTAAACGAATTCTATTTGGGATGCTTAATTGCTAAAATTAAGTGAGGCTATTTCCTTTCTGAAAATAAAAATCAAGGAAATTAAATAAACCTACACTAATGCAGTTTTTAGGTTGTGAATTTAAATGTGTGGTCAGGAAATGAACAAGTTGTTTTTCTTTGGTAAACCACTATTGTGATGATCTGTAAGAGAATTATTCATGTTACTATGAGAATCTTAACTTAATTTTCTGATACTATTCGAATTCCAAGTCAAGCTGCTATCAATCTAAAATGGCATGATTATAGATTGTGGTTTTTGCGAAAATTTTATTTTAGAATTATTTAACTGTAATAACTTGAACTTTTACAGCAGCTATATCTGAGGTCCCTAAAACACCATAGAAAACTGAACATTTTACAAATCTAATTTATTTTTCACCTTTACTGCTGACTATTTACTTTTTGCATTTCAGTCATTTTGGATTAAATTAAACTAATATTAGTTTGTGTTTATATAGCCTTCATTGTGAGGATGTTGAAGTGGTTTAGAAATATTAATACATTAAGCCTCTCAACATCTTTTATGAGTTAGAGTAAGTATTCTCGTCCTCATAGTACCAGTGAGGAACTTGAGGTTAAGTAACTTGACTGATGTCACGCAGGAAGTATTTGGGAATCCGGGATTACAGACGCCCTATATTTTAACCAAAACCCACCTTCCTTGGTGAAATTTCAAATATTTGCCTTAGTATCACCTTCTGGCTCACATGGACATAAAAATGTTGCCACGTTTGTGTTGCAAACACAGCAAAATATTATTTAGGCACTCAGTCAACTTGAAAACCATATTTTTGTATGAAAAAAGTTGTATCTGCTGATAACGTCAGTAGCACCTAACTTGACTGACAAAAGTTAGCAAAAATTATGTTCCTTTTTTGTCAGTTTGTCTACGCCAGAGGTGGGCAAACTATGGCCCGCGGGCCACATCCGGCCCACAGGACCCTCCTGCCCGTCCCCTAAGCTCCTGGCCCAGAGGCTAGCCCCTGGCCCCTCCCCCCGCCTGCCTCCCCCGCAGCCTCAGCGCGCTGTGCCACTGGCGCAATGCTCTGGGCAGCTGGGCAGCACAGCTGCAGAGCCACAGTCAGACCAGGTGCTCTGTGCTGCGTGGTAATGTGGCTGGCTCCAGCCGGGCGGCGCGGCGCGGCTGTAGTGCCGCCAGCCACTGGTGCTCTAGGCAGCGTGGTAAGGGGGCAGGGAGCAGGTGGGGTTGGATAGAGGGCAGGGGAGTTCGGGGTGGTGATCAGGGGGCGGGGGTGTGGATAGGGGTCGGGGCGGTCAGAGGGTGGGGAATGGGGGGGTTGAATGGGTGCAGGGGTCCCGGGGGGCAGTCAGGAAGGAAGGGGGTTGATGGGGCAGCGGGGGGCAGTCGGGGAAAGGGTTCCGGGGGCAGTCAGGGGACAGGGAGCGTGGGGGTGTGTGGATGGGGCAGTCAGGGGACAGGGAGCGTGGGGGTGTGTGGATGGGGCAGGGGTCCCGGGGGGGGGGCCATCAGAGAATAGGGGGCATTGGATGGGGCAGGAGTCGGGGTGAGAAGCCGGGGGGAGGTATAGGCGGGGGCTGGGCCACGCCTGCCTGTTTGGAGAGGCACAGCCTCCCCTAACCGGCCTTCCATACAATTTCCAAAACCTGATGCGGTTCTCAGGCCAAAAAGTTTGCCTGCCCCTGATCTATGCACTTAAACATGTTGTGTATAGTCAGTTAGTTTCTCCCTTAACATTAAGGTGGGAGGAAGAAAAACCTTGAACCTTTTTCCAGAAGAAGTTACTTTAAAAAAAAATAGGGCAAACTATCTTGCTTAATTAGGAAGTGGATTTTTTAAAAAATTAGTCCATTCAAGTTTACAACGTCCTTTTGAATCCAAATAAACTCCTTATATTAGCGTTAAAAATTATGAAATTATTACAGTTATGGTTTTGAAAAATAACAAAACTAAATTTTTAGCATGCATGGTTTAGCCTGATGGTTTCTCTTTAACTGTGGGACACTTGTGAACAAATAGAGATAAATTATTTATGTGCTGTTTTTTTCAGTTTTTCTTAGATACAATTACCTTCATAACCAGATAGCTGATGTAATAATTTTTTTCATGCCTACCAAGTATATTTTTTGTGTGTGGATAATCAATGTGGTAATTAATGTTCTTTCTTAAATGATGTAATTGGATATTCTATTAAATTATGGTTAAAGTTCTTGCAGTACACATTTCAGCTCAAGCTTGAAGTGTCAGTCACTAATAACTTATACATAGGAACATAGGCATTACATTCCAGATTAAACCACTGGTCCATGTAGTCCAGGATCCTGTCTCTGATAATGACCAATACCAGATGCTTTACTGCAAGATGCAAGAAATCCTGTAGTTAACAATTATGAAATAACCAATCTATGGGAAAGTTTTTTCCTACTTTCCATCAGTTATAGCTATCTATACTTGTATGGTCTCTGTCACCACAGTATCTCAGCACTTCCTAAATATTTTAAAATAGAAATAGCAATACCAGTTTTTTTTCTCAGCTTCTAGGAGAAATAGCTTAAGTGAATTATAAGAATTTGCTTTCTTGCTTGTTTGTGGGTAGATGGATGTGTTTTGCGTGAAGAAATCAAGTTAATGATTAATTCATGACCTAAAGAATATTAGTTTATATCCCTTACTAACATTTATTTTATTCTATCTACTGTAACTAATTCTCATTATCCATATAGATGTCTAATCCTTTTTGAATCCTGCTATGATCTTGAACTCAATGGTATATTGTAGCAGAGAGTTCCACAGATTGTTGTATTTTTTTTTTTTAAATCCTTTAACTAGTGTTTATTTTTTAATTGACTGTTCTCATTGTCTTGTGGGGTGAAACGGGGAGGGAAGTGCCTGGGGCTGGGAATTGGGGAAGACTAGTATGCATTGGTCTCAAAGGACTGCAGGATATGACTGGGTTGGAGTAGTTGGGTTGGTGGGAACATTGCACCAAAAAGTTCTTCAGCAGGACTGTCTGCTTCTCTATCAATTCCAGAAGCTTTTTCTGCATGTCCATATCTTTTTCCATGCTCTTTGTTGTCAATTCTCTGTCCTTTTCTCTTTTTGTAGGAAAACCTTTTCTCCAACCTTCTGTCTTCAAATCCATCTTTTGGGGTGCAGACATGAGCTCCCCAGACATTTCTTCTTTTTTTCTTCCCTGGACATTTGTCAGGCATTCAGAGGATAACACACCTGTCCATGGAGTCTGTGGCACTTCAGGTGTAGGAGCTGAGCAGCAGCATGGGTAGTCATTGTACTAATCATAGTCTCCCTGGCAGCAATGATGACATTTTGCTTCTTCCTGAGTTTTGGAATACCAAGCCCATAGTCTCTTTCTAATCTGGGGTGAGTGTGAAGTTGAGACGTTTTCCACCTTGGTTCTCCCTTTTACAGATAGAGCCCTGCAAATCTGTGGATATCTGCTTTATATCCGCAGACCATTTTTGCGGATTGGATGCGGATACAAATTTTGTATCTGCACAGGGATAGGGCCCCTGTACTGATCCTGGTTTGGTGGTGCACTGTGGCATTTGAGGGGGGAAGGAGAGGGCTGGTTAATAACTGAGTGTGCAGCTCTGTGGGTCACTGGTCGACTGGACTGGAGGGTTTGGAATCTGGGAGGGGGGTGGTGGTGGTGGGGACAAGTTAGTAATTGCATGTGCATCCTGTCTTTACTTTAAAGGATGTTACCTTTAGGCATGTTACCAAGATTTAGAGAAGGGTCTCGTTCAAAAGACTAATGGGCAAACCAGCAAGATGTGTAATGAAGTTGTCCATCAGGATGTTGTCTTCCCCTCCCTCCTGGAACCGGTTCAGGAGTGGAAGGGCAACACTACCTATATAGGTGGCCCCGAGTGGGCTACATTGCCTTTCAATGTTTGTGCCAAAATAGAGCGCTATCTTTAACTTAAATTCTATTCTATAATTTTTTGCTCAGCCAAAAATGCAATGCAAAATACAGACTTTTGCAGTACTTGTTCTGAATCCAGTGGGTAACAGTGATGAGAGTCTGATTAAAAATAGCTATGAATGCCTTGTAAACTCTGTGTTGGGAAAAACAATGAGGAGTCTTGTGGCACCTTAAAGACTAACAAATTTATTATACCTCATAAAATGATACGGTAGCTAAAGACTCAGGACATTGCTCAAACTAAAGCAAAGTACTTTTTTATATACAGTAAGAGAAAAAGCATTTTCCATTTCAGTAAACATGCCTGCATGCCAGTGTGTTTGATTTTTAACTCCTGTCGTGCTGCCAGTTTGAATGAGAGGGAAAGAGTGGAGTGGCAGTCAAGCAAGAGGGAGAGGAACATGGGGCGGGGGAGGTGCCAGATTTGCCAGTGGTTGGGGATTTGATATATCAGAGAAATAAACATGGTAGATCTTAAATTCTCCCTGGCATGGATGCCAATTTGAGCATGGGAGTGGGGTGGGTGGAATAACAGTTCACATGCTGTCAAGAATGAGGGCCTGCAGCTGTGCCTGTCCAATTGTCAGACAGCCAATGAGCTCTGCTGGAACACAGCAAAACCACCTGATTGGGTAAGGCTGTCAGGTGGCTTGCTATTAAGTCCAGCAGCTGCAGTTGATAGCAGCTGCTCAATGCATATGTCTATGGATTTTCTGCTTCCTTATGCTCACTTTACTCCAAGCCTTGCACCCAGCCTTGCTCAAGCTGAGACCTTGCCCTGCACCCAGACTTGCTTGTGTCTTGGGATCAGTCCTGCTTCTACCTTCCCTGACGCTAGGTAATCTGAGTCTGACTCTAGGCTCTGACTCTGTCTTGACCCTTGGCTCTGGCATCTGGACTGACTACGGGTCTGATCCTTGGCCTTGGTTCAGAGTGTACCTCGACCCTTGGCTCTGGCATTTGGACTTTGACCACTAGGCATGACCACCCATGACCCAGTCTCCTGACACATCTCCCAAGATAATAGTGGCCATCAAATACTCAGAACAAAAGCTGTTTAACCCTCCGATACAGTTGTATTATAGCACATAATATTTATTGGAAGAGATGCTGTCCCCAACACTGTCCTGCTAAGTGTCTATGTGGGTTTTGGGAACCATATCTAATGCGGTCTCTGTCTTTGGGTCTGCATTGGGCTCTTGGTGAGGGGTGAAATCCTGGCTTTCCAAGGAAATTTCCTCCTTGTTGGAGGTCGGGTTACTCAGTCTCTTGGGTACCTTTGGTGCTGTCCACAAAATACCAGGGTTTAGGGTGGCCTCTTTTACAGAAATCCAGTCCAGCTTGTGATAGTAGGGGCAGGCACTGGGCGCATTACTGGAGGTCTTGGTGGTGGTTTTTTTTTTTTTTTTTTGTAAAATTCTGCTTTAGTTCCTTTTGTTTGTTGCAGTACTGGAACTTGTCCCAGGAGTGACTCCTTTCTGTTGTTTGTTTTTTGTTTGATATATGCTCTTATATGCATTCTAGTGGCAACTTTTAAGGCAGGACTGAATAGGCTTCTCTCACCAGGTCTTAAGGAAATCCATGATCACTGTGTGGATCGATGCAGAAACACGAGGCTTGGCTGCTATAATGCTGAGAAGGGTATGTGACTCCAGGAGTGAGTACTCACAAATGGGGTGCACTTGACTTTGGATCAGCATTTAAATGGGGGAGGTGACATCTGGTCAGCATGACCCCAGAGTGGTAGAGGGTGCACAGATAAACAGACAGGTTGATCCAGTTATGAAGGTGGATGATGATGTGATGGAGAAACCTCCTTTTTAAAAAATGTAAAGGTTGTTGGGAACCGTTCAGTCAGTATTTGAGAAAAAACAACTTTCCTTTCCCACCATCCTGTTCTCTTCTGCTGATGACAGGTATAATTTTTTGTAAATTTCAACTTGTATTAGCAGCAAGGGGAGGCAGCAGGGGCAGCACTTGCTGTAAAAGTCTTTTACAGTTAGAAGACCAGAAAGACTGGTATACATGGGACTTTTTGCTCCCTATAAGAGGGATGTGCATAGTGTAAACAAGCTTTCCTTCTAGCTCCATGCAACAATAAATAAATAAAAAAATCATCCAGCCAGTCTGCTGCTGAGGTGCTAGGTGTGAACCAGACCCCTGGCACTTCCAAGAGAATCTTGGGCTTGTCTACAGTACCGCTTAAGTCAATGTAAGTTATGTCGCTCAGGAGTATGAAAAAGCCACCCCCCTGAACAACATAAGTTACATTGACTTAAAGCGGTGTCTACACCATGCAATGTTGGTGGGAGACGTTCTCCCATTGACATAGCTTCTGCCTCTTGTTGAGGTGGAGTAATTATGCCGATGGGAGAGCGCGCTCCTGTCGGCATAGTGCATCTTCACCAGACGTACTACAGCAGCTCATCTGCATTGGTGCAGCTGTGCTGATGTAGCACGATAGTGTAGACTAGCCCTGAGAAGCCTGTAGGAATTGGTGAGATGAAGAGATCATTCTTGTTAGTGCCTCCAGTCCTTATCTGCCAGCTCCTTTACTGCATCTTTTTCTGTTATAAAACACCAGCAAGCAGGGACATAAGCTTGCTTAAAGCAGGCTGCTTTTCCCCTCCAGCCAACTGGATTGGATTCCCTTAAGTGGCCCAGAAGAGCTTGCTCCTGGCCCTGACTGCAGTCTGATTTCCTCTGGGGACCACAGGGAGCTGATTTCCAGTTTCCAGTAGGCTGACTGTAGCAGAGATATAGATAACTTTTTTTTATTTGGGGTGGGGGCTAGACTTAAAAATAATATAATAGTTGTTGAATATTGCTTTAATGAGTAGTTTTACCATGACTAAACTTGAGCGCTTTTAATAAAGTGAGATAAACAAGCTTCTATTCCAAACTCAGTGTTTTCTTTATTAATACAGTGCCTACACTTTTGGAGGGATGGGGGAAGAGATTGAACACTCCCCTCCTCCCCTGCAAGACTCCAACTATCTAAGCCTATGTCATTGGTATAATTTTGAATGAGACAGCTTTGCTGATCTAACTGCAGACTGAACTTTCCTCCATAGTAAATGCTGTTTCTGCCTAGTGGATGACAGCATAATCAGAAATGGTGCCAAGGGGAATGGAATTTCTTTCTGCAACTAGAAAGGAAAGAAGAAATTTCAGGAGGCCAACTTATGAGTTCATGTGAAAATATAAAAATTTTAAAAGATAAACAAAACAATTTTATCTTAACTTTGATATTCACTTTTAAAAAATGAGTTCACAGATGGCACCTACAATGCTATAGAGTAGGAAAATACAAGACATTCAGATATGATGTAAATTAGTCTTGTCAGGTCCTTTATAGATTGAAAGTCTTTGTTAAAGTGCTGATAGTCTGTGCAATGGCTTTTGGATTTATTTTCACATATAAAATAGTTATATAGAACTGGATTAGAAAATTTGTGTTCATTCTCATAAGAAAACATTCTTTGTTTGAATCTGTATTGGTATACAAAGCACGAGACGCGTTTATATTCAGAGTGGACAAAGCTATGTTGCATTGCATACTGAATAGTAATCTTTCTTTAGAAGAGAATTGAAATTGTATTTAAATAGCAAGTTAACTGTATGGTTTAAAATACTTTATTTTCATTCTAGAAATAAATTCTGTAAAGTTGGTTATACCTTTTATAACACTATTTTCAGGCATTTTATACAAAGATTGCTTAAACTATAGACAGTATGATCCATACATCTGTTTACAGAACAGTGAAAAATGTTTTTTTTTTCTCCTTGTGATTGATTATTCATATCCAGTTAGGTCTCAGTATAGCATTCATTTTTAAAGATAACAAGCATGTGATGGATTATTTAGAATATTTAGATTTAAATATTTATATCAATATTTCTTCTACCTTTGTGTATAACTTATTCAGTCACTCACCTGGTTTGTGGTATTACCAATTTGTACATTTTGCATAATGTATGTTGAATTCCCTAGAACACACTTACTAGATAAGAAACCTGCTATGACAATGCCAAAGAGATAAGAATAAATAATGCACAAATTACAAGATACTGTAAATCCCAAAATATTCAAAAATTATGAGAATTATATTTGAGCACTAGAAGAAACACTGTTTAATACCAGAACTACTGGATGAAATATGCTGGCTGTGGGTTTGTTTATTGTGGATTTATTTGTATCTGGTTTTCTACTTGCATGATTTTATTTAAGTGTGGTATTGATGGAACCTGTAAATTGTTTATTTCTTTGTGGAAACAAACATGGAAAACAGGATTTCTTATTTTTTGATGAACAAAATGTAACTAAAATATCTGTTCTGTCAACCAATCCCTACACAAAGGGACATTAAAAAGGGATAATGGTAATGGAGAGTGCTCCCAGTCTATGCAATCAGCTGTGTACCTTTTAAATACCACATAATTTTCTTGGTTACCAAGAGATACCAAAAGCAGATGTAACTTCAACTAGAGAGTAAACAATGAAGTCAACAGAAACAATACTCTTCAGCTATAATTGTGTGTGATGTGGATCAGAATGAAAAGGACTGTTTGTAGGAGCAGCCACAAGGCAATTTTAAAACCTCATAAATATTAAGAAATCATTTTCTAATTTATTTTTACTCTTCAGTTATCTAACCAAAATTGCTAGCAAAACTATCTTTACATTTGTTCCTCTTTTGAGTTGCATAAGATATATAGCTCCATATTCTATCTTGTTTTTTTGGAGAGGAGTGTAAATTTTTCAGGGCAGGGATTGGTCAAGGTGGATTATCTATGGATTTTGGCCCTAGGCTGCTAAGGAGTCCACTACAGAACCAGCCTTGCAAGGTTTGCTGTTGAGTACAGCTGTCTAATTGGTGGTTGTTTGGACAAACTGAAGACAAAAAGTAGACTCCTCAGATGCACACATGCCCTGCCTACACTACAAGAAAGGCTGTTCTAAGAAATAAAATAAATAAAATTTTAATAACTTTTTCACCTAATACAATTTTTGCCCCCATCCTGGTCAGAGGGTAAGGTACAGTAACTCCTCACTTAACGTTGTAGTTATGTTCCTGAAAAATGCGACTTTAAGCTAAACGATGTTAAGCAAATCCAATTTCCCCATAAGAATTAATGTAAATTCTTCCATGACCACCACTCCCAAGAGGAGGAGGAGGGTGGTGGTGGTGGTCGGGGACTCCCTCCTCAGGGGGACTGAGTCATCTATCTGCCGCCCCGACCGGGAAAACCGAGAGATCTGCTGCTTGCCAGGAGCTAGGATGCACGATGTGACAGAGAGACTGCCGAGACTCATCAAGCCCTCGGATCGCTACCCCTTCTTGCTTCTCCACGTGGGCACCAATGATACTGCCAAGAATGACCTTGAGCGGATCACTGCAGACTACGTGGCTCTGGGAAGAAGGATAAAGGAGTTTGAGGCGCAAGTGGTGTTCTCGTCCATCCTCCCTGTGCAAGGAAAAGGCCTGGGTAGAGACCGTCGAATCGTGGAAGTCAATGAATGGCTACGCAGGTGGTGTCGGAGAGAAGGCTTTGGATTCTTCGACCATGGGATGGTGTTCCAAGAAGGAGGAGTGCTAGGCAGAGACGGGCTCCACCTAACGAAGAGAGGGAAGAGCATCTTCGCCAGCAGGCTGGCTAACCTAGTGAGGAGGGCTTTAAACTAGGTTCACCGGGGGAAGGAGACCAAAGCCCTGAGGTAAGTGGGGAAATGGGATCCTGGGAGGAAGCAAAAGCAGGAGAGCGCAAGAGGGGAGGACTCCTGTCTCATGCTGAGAAAGAGGGACGATCGATGAGTTATCTTAAGTGCCTATACACAAATGCAAGAAGCCTGGGAAACAAGCAGGGAGAACTGGAAGTCCTGGCACAGTCAGGGAACTATGATGCGATTGGAATAACAGAGACTTGGTGGGATAACTCACATGACTGGAGTACTGTCATGGATGGATATAAACTGTTCAGGAAGGACAGGCAGGGCAGAAAAGGTGGGGGAGTTGCGCTGTATGTAAGAGAGGAGTATGACTGCTCCGAGCTCCGGTATGAAACTGCAGAAAAACCTGAGAGTCTCTGGATAAAGTTGAGAAGTGTGAGCAACAAGGGTGATGTCGTGGTCGGAGTCTGCTATAGACCACCAGACCAGGGGGATGAGGTGGATGAGGCTTTCTTCTGGCAACTAGCAGAAGTTGCTAGATCGCAGGCCCTGGTTCTCATGGGAGACTTTAATCACCCTGATATCTGCTGGGAGAGCAATACAGCGGTGCACAGACAATCCAGGAAGTTTTTGGAAAGTGTAGGGGACAATTTCCTGGTGCAAGTGCTGGAGGAACCAACTAGGGGCAGAGCTTTTCTTGACCTGCTGCTCACAAACAGGGAAGAATTAGTAGGGGAAGCAAAAGTGGATGGGAACCTGGGAGGCAGTGACCATGAGATGGTCGAGTTCAGGATCCTGACACAAGGAAGAAAGGAGAGCAGCAGAATACGGACCCTGGACTTCAGAAAAGCAGACTTTGACTCCCTCAGGGAACAGATGGGCAGGATCCCCTGGGAGAATAACATGAAGGGCAAAGGGGTCCAGGAGAGCTGGCTGTATTTTAAAGAATCCTTATTGCGGTTGCAGGAACAAACCATCCCGATGTGTAGAAAGAATAGTAAATATGGCAGGCGACCAGCTTGGCTAAACAATGAAATCCTTGCTGATCTTAAACGCAAAAAAGAAGCTTACAAGAAGTGGAAGATTGGACAAATGACCGGGGAGGAGTATAAAACTATTGCTCAGGCATGCAGGAGTGAAATCAGGAAGGCCAAATCACACTTGGAGTTGCAGCTAGCAAGAGATGTTAAGAGTAACAAGAAGGGTTTCTTCAGGTATGTTAGCAACAAGAAGAAAGTCAAGGAAAGTGTGGGCCCCTTACTGAATGAGGGAGGCAACCTAGTGACCGAGGATGTGGAAAAAGCTAATGTACTCAATGCTTTTTTTGCCTCTGTCTTCACGAATAAGGTCAGCTCCCAGACTGCTGCACTGGGCAGCACAATATGGGGAGAAGGTGACCAGCCCTATGTGGAGAAAGAAGTGGTTCGGGACTATTTAGAAAAACTGGACGTGCACAAGTCCATGGGACCGGATGCGCTGCATCCGAGGGTGCTAAAGGAGTTGGCAGATGAGATTGCAGAGCCATTAGCCATTATTTTTGAAAACTCATGGCGATCGGGGGAGGTCCCGGATGACTGGAAAAATCATGGAGCAGGTCCTCAAGGAATCAATTATGAAACACTTAGAGGAGAGGAAAGTGATC
>NW_020690377.1:0-3593 GCF_002925995.2 Terrapene triunguis
TTTGTAACCCATGCCCCTTGTCAAGCAAGTGCTACTTGGGTAATGGTGAAGGACTCACTCAGTCCTTCTGTCATACAACAGTTCCACTGGCCTTGATTCACAGAATCAGGGTAACAAAACTTTATTCTTCCTGCCCCAGTAATAGAGAAACTGGGGATCCCACACCAGCCAAAGTAACCACTTTCAGTTGCTGTTGTTTCATGCCAGGCGAGTGGGTGTGCCTATGCAAACAAGATCAGCCCCTGGAGTTCTTTTCCACACTCGCCATATTTCACCACCAGATGTCAGGGTAGAGCTCATCCTGACTCTGCTTACACATGTGAACCAGTTATAACAAAGAAAAGTTCATAATTATACAGCCCGATAATAACACTAAGGTTTAATAACACTTAAAGTTACTCACATTTTGGATTTATAATGCTGAAAGACGTTATTCTTTATTCTTTGGCACCAAGAAACACAATTTTCCACAGTATTCGCTCGATTCTTAACCATCTACCTGCGATGTGTGTTAAAATGTATCAACTTGCAATATCTCCCCTCTACATGAATTTCTGGCTATGCGACCTTGACGTATATTCGAATTAGATGTCACTAGCATTGCAGCTCTTGCTGCTGGCAGATGTGTTTCATTGTGGCTGAGTTACTGCTTATCAAAATTACAGAGTGGGTCATCTTGAACCTACATTGCAAATTAAAAAAAAAAATCGCTAAAATATTATTTATTTTTGCAGTAAATAAAAGATTTGACATATTAATAAATTCTCAGAAATGTAGAGAAATGAATTATAATTCATATTCCTCCGTTTGCGCACAGGAATTGAAATAATGACATCTTCGTTATTATATTTGTATTTTTTTTCATCTTTTTCTTTTTTTTTTAAATTTGATTTTTTCCCTCGAATTTGGCGCCCCATTTAACTTGACACCCTAGGCGACCGACTAGTTCGCCTATATGGATGGGTCGCCCCAACCAGGAGGAAAGAAACTGCCTTAGAAGCAGCTGACTCTCATTACAGAGTAGCTGGGAGGGAAATAGCTGGCAAGCCTTTGCCACCCACACAGATTTACCAAAAAGACAGCTGTGTTTTGTGTGTGGTACAATCTGGAAGACAGCTACTAAGCATGCCTACCAGATAAGATAAGATAGGAGGGAGACCTCCTAGACTGAGGCTCCTGCTGGGGTTTAGATGTCCAGCTGCTCAGCTGAGTCAAGACAGAGGTTGCAATTCCTAGTCATTCATGATGACAATGGATAATCATGGGCTAGAGAAAAGCCAGACAATGACTCCACAGCCCAAACCCTGCACCACAGCTCAGAAGCAAGGCACTTTCCTGAATGTGGAGAGTATCTGTGAAGTTCAAATACATCATCTATATCAATAATTGGCTCTGTGGATGAGGGGAAAGCAGTGGATGTGTTATTTCTTGACTTTATCAAAGCTTTTGATACGGTCTCCCACAGTATTCTTGTCAGCAAGTTAAAGAGGTATAGGCTGGATGAATGGACTATAAGGTGGATAGAAAGCTGGCTAGATTGTCGGGCTCAACCGGTAGTGGCTCCATGTCTAGTTGGCAGCCGGTATCAAGCGGAGTGCCCTAAGGGTCGGTCCTGGGGCCGGTTTTGTTCAATATCTTCATTAATGATCTAGAGGATGGTGTGGACTGCACCCTCAGCAAGTTTGCAGATGACACTAAATTGGGAGGAGTGGTAGATACGCTGGAGGGTAGGGATAGGATACAGAGGGACCTAGACAAATTAGAGGATTGGGCCAAGAGAAATCTGAGAGGTTCAACAAGGACAAGTGCAGAGTCCTCCACTTGGGGCGGAAGAATCCCATGCACTGCTACAGACTAGGGACCAAATGGCTAGGCAGCAGTTCTGCAGAAAAGGACCTAGGGGTTACAGTGGACAAGAAGCTGGATATGAGTCAACAGTGTGCCCTTTTTACCAAGAAGGCTAACGGCATTTGGGGCTGTATAAGTAGGTGCACTGCCAGCAGATCGAGGGACGTGATCATTCCCCTCTATTCGACATTGGTGAGGCCTCATCTGGAGTACTGTGTCCAGTTTTGGGCCCCACACTACAAGAAGGATGTGGAAAAATTGGAAAGAGTCCAGCGGAGGGCAACAAAAATGATTAGGGGGCTGGAGCACATGACTTATGAGGAGAGGCTGAGGGAACTGGGATTGTTTAGTCTGCAGAAGAGAAGAATGAGGGGGGAGATTTGATAGCTGCTTTCAACTACCTGAAAGGGGGTTCCAAAGAGGATGGATCTAGACTGTTCTCAGTGGTACCTGATAACAGAACAAGGAGTAATGGTCTCAAGTTGCAGTGGGGGAGGTTTAGGTTGGATATTAGGAAAAACATTTTCACTAGGAGGGTGGTGAAGCATTGGAATGGGTTACCTAGGGAGGTGGTGGATTCTCCTTCCTTAGAGGCTTTTAAGGTCAGGCTTGACAAAGCCCTGGCTGGGATGATTTAGTTGGGATTGGTCCTGCTTTGAGCAGGGGGTTGGACTAGATGACTTCCAACCCTGATATTCTATGATTCTATGATCAGGGAGGGAGAGAAATGAATCCGAGTCTCCCACATCCTACAAAAGTACCCAAACCCCTCGTCTAAAGGTTTCTAGGAAGCTCTTTCCCTCACCCCCTCTCGTGAATCCAGCCTTTGTTTTTATAAAAATGCCCAAAACTAGAATGAAAAATTTCAGCTCAAAACATTGTGTTTTGACCCAACTTAAAATTTGTTGACTGTTCAATAAGCTGAATAATTTCATTAATGGTTCAGTCCAAAACAAAATGTTTTTTAAAAAGAACAGGAGTACTTGTGGCACCTTAGAGACTAACAAATTTATTTCAGCGTAAGCTGAAGAAGTGAGCTGTAGCCCACGAAAGCTTATGCTGAAATAAATTTGTTAGTCTCTAAGGTGCCACAAGTACTCCTGTTCTTTTTGCGGATACAAACTAACACGGCTGCTACTTTGTAACCTGTCAAAATGTTTTTTGTTATTTTTTTTTTAATTGCCAGCAAACTTACAAATCCATTATTCATGCAGCTCTAAGTATGATACAGGCTTTAATTACATGATCAACATACTTGTTTTTCCACAGGACCTGGGTATATCAACAGATTTTGGCCCTGGGTGCTAACTTGTTAGAATTATTCGTGCTGGCAACCAAACTTCTCATTTTGTGCACAGGCCAGGCAGTTACAGAATCCCTACCTTGTTCTCCAGTACCTGCTCTATTAAGGGAGGGAGGTTACGCTCAACACTACCTCCATTTTTATTGTATCCTAAGGAAAGAAGCTCATGTGGTGAGGATTGCTGTGTGAACAAAGTGCCAGAAACAGAAATTGAACAAGAAAAACCCCTTCTAGTAATTTGATACTGAGTTCCTTTATAAATGGTTACAATCATTTAAAATGCAGAGATTTACATAAATCTCAATGAGAATCAACTGCTAGCTGAGATTATTATAGCACATTTTAAGATCTAAAATCCTTGAGAGCTTTCTTCTTCTGACACACACTCTCTTCTTTTCAGTTGGATCCAGATGCCCTTATTTGGGCGAAGTATTAGTTCTCC
>NW_020690378.1:0-6987 GCF_002925995.2 Terrapene triunguis
GGCTTTGCTTGGTATGGGAAAGGAGGGGGCTGCTTTTATGAAGGTTGTAGAAGCCAAAAGACAATGGCTTACCATGGCTGCCTGCAAGCCGAATTCTGTTGCCCGGCCCTGCGTCTGTGATCTCTAACACCAAAGCCGCAGGCACTCAATATTAAGATGCAAAATGCGACCTTGTACTGAAATCACATGTGCTATGTAATGTGAATAGTATTGTTCACCGTGAAAGAGTATATCCATTGTTCTTTAAAATGTATCTTTTTAAATACTTCTCTCCCTTTTTTCCCTCCCGCAGCTGCAAATTTTTCAAGTCTCTCTCCTCCGTCCCGAAGGCTATCTCAGATAAGGTGGCAAAAAACACACACACAAGATGAAATGTTCTCTGAGATCATGCAGTCAACCTGCAATGAAAGAGCTCATCTGAATGAGTGGAAGGACACAGTATCACAGTACAGGAAAGCGGCCAATGAACGTGAGGACAGGAGGGATGAATGTGAGGACAGGAGGGATGAACGTGAGGACAGGAGGGACGCTCAAGATGAGAGGTGGCGGCAGGAAGATCAGAGGAGGCAGGATGCAACACTGGGATTACTGCGGGATAAAACGGACATGCTCCGGCATCTGGTGGAGCTTCAGGAACGGCAGCAGGATCACAGAGTGCCGCTTCAGCCCCGGTATAACCGCCCTCTCCCTCCCCAAGTTCCATAGCCTCCTCACCCAGATGCCCAAGAACGCAGGGGAGGGGGGGAAGGCTCCGTGCACCCTGCTACTCCACCCCAGTGGACAGCCCAAGCAAAAGGCTGTCATTCAACAAGTTTTGAAGTGGACTTTTCCTTCCCTCCTCCCCTCCTCCCACACCCCACCCAGGCTACCTTGTCAGTTCTCTCCCTATTTTTATATCCAATTAATAAAGAATACATGGTTTTTAAATGATAGTGATTTTATTTCCTTTGAAAGCAAGCTGTGATTAAAGGGGGTAGGGTGGGTGGCTTACAGGGAATGAGTCAATCAAGGGGGTGGGTTTTCATCAAGGAGAAACAAACAGAACTTTCACACTGTAGCCTAGCCAGTCATGAAACTGGTTTTCAAAGCTTCTAATCGCCCTGGTGTCTGGCTGCACGTAATCAGCGGCCAGGTGATTTACCTCAACATCCCACCCCGCCATAAATGTCTCCCCCTTACTCTCACAGAGATTGTGGAGCACACAGCAAGCAGCAATAACAATAGGAATATTGGTTTTGCTGAGGTCTGAGCGAGTCAGTAAAGTGCACCAGCGACCCTTTAAATGTCCAAATGCACATTCTACCACCATTCTGCACTTGCTCAGCCTATAGTTGAACAGCTCCTGACTACTGTCCAGGCTGCCTGTGTATGGCTTCATGAGCCATGGCATTAAGGGGTAGGCTGGGTCCCCAAGGATAACTATAGGCATGTCAACATCCCCAACAATTATTTTCTGGTCTGGGAAGTAAATCCCTTGCTGCAGACATTTAAACAGACTAGTGTTCCTGAAGACGCGAGCGTCATGAACCCTTCACGGCCATCCCATGTTGATGTTGGTGAAACATCCCTTGTGATCCACCAGTGCTTGCAGCACCATTGAAAAGTACCCCTTGCGGTTTCTGTACTGGCTGCCCTGGTGGTTCGGTGCCAAGATAGGGATATGGGTTCCATCTATCGCCCCACCACAGTTAGGGAATCCCATTGCAGCAAAGCCATCCACTATGACCTGCACATTTCTCAGAGTCACTACCTTTGGTAGCAGCAGCTCAGTGATTGCTTTGGCTACTTGCATCACAGCAGCCCCCACAGTAGATTTGCCCACTCCAAATTGATTCCTGACTGACCGGTAGCTGTCTGGCGTTGCAAGCTTCCACAGGGCTATCACCACTCGCTTCTCAACTGTGAGGGCTGTTCTCATCTTGGTATTCTGGTGCTTCAGGGCAGGGGAAAGCAAGTCACAAAGTTCCATGAATGTGCCCTTACACATGCGAAAGTTTCGCAGCCACTGGGAATCATCCCAGACCTGCAATACTATGTGGTCCCACCAGGAGCCGGCAAACAGGGCTGCTAACAGGGGAGTTTAAGTGGGAGTTTACAGGGGGAGGTGGAAGGGGAGGTAGGAGGGCGCGGCGCGCGGTGTGCCTTGTTGTCCCAGGAGCAGCAGGCAGAGACCACAGCAGCCATGAGCCAACCAGCGGGAGACACTATGCAGATGATTGCATGCAGCAGCTGTGGTATGTACATGGTCCTCGCTGGGGAGCCTGAACAAAGGTATGTGTGCATGAAATGCCGCCTAATAGACCTGCTAGAGGAAAAGATTAGAGGGCTCCAGATGCAGGTAGATACTATGGTAGAGTTTAGAAGGGGATTCGAGCAGCTAATGGAGCAGAAGCTGGGTGTGGCAGAAGGGGAATGCTCAGGGGTGCAAGTGGAAGCACAGGCTATGGTCTGTGAGGGGGGAAGGTCAGGGGCAGAGCAAGATCAGTGGAAGCATGTGACTGTGAGGAGCAGGCCAAGGAAAAGGAGGGCTAGTGAGGGGGGAATAGAACTCAGGAACAGGTTTGAGTGTTTGGATAACGAGGAGGAGAGGCAGCAGGTGGTAACTGATGGTGGGAGGCAGAGGAAGAAGAGAAGAGCGGCTAGTCCGATAGAGAGAGGGCAGGAGTTGATGGAGACAGCACCAATACCAGGCCCCAGTAGGATAGAGGATGGCACTAGGGGGACTATAAGGGAAAATAGAGAGACACAAAAGGTACAACTACAGGGAACAGGGGATAGATTTGTACAGAGTACTGTCACCAGGCAAAGGCAGGTTTATGTGATTGGAGACTCCTTGCTGAGGAGGTTGGACAGGCCTGTGACCAGGGCGGACCCTGAAAACAGAAGGGTGTGCTGTCTGCCAGGCGCTAAGATAAGGGATGTGGACCTGCGGTTGAAAAGGATCCTAAAAGGAGCAGGTAAGAACCCTTTGATCATCCTTCACGTAGGAACGAACGACACAGCTAGGTTCTCGCTAGAGAGAATTAAGGGAGATTACGCCAGGCTGGGGAAGACACTTAAGGAAGTGGAGGCTCAGATTATCTTTAGTGGGATTCTGCCTGTTCCTAGAGAAGGACAGCAAAGGGCTGACAGAATTGTGAGGATAAATAGCTGGCTAAGGGAGTGGTGCTATAAGGAGGGCTTTGGGATGTATGGCCACTGGGAGGCTTTTGGGGACAGACAGCTGTTCTCGCGGGATGGACTTCACCTGAGTAGGGAAGGGAATAGACTTCTGGGAGGGAGGCTGGCTCATCTCATCAAAAGGGCTTTAAACTAGGAACTTGGGGGAGACGGTTGGGAGATGTTCAGTTAATCTCCACGCCAGATTCCAACACTGAAAAGGAGTGTGAGGAGATAAGCACAGACATAGGTAGGGGTAGGGAATTGGACATAAGAAAGAGGGGGCGGATGGACAGAATGGGGTCCGTACCAAATTGCATAACTAATGGGAGAAAGGATAGACAGCATACGGTAAGATGTTTATACACCAATGCGAGAAGCCTAGGTAACAAAATGGAGGAATTGGAGCTCCTGGTCCAAGAAATGAAACCTGATATCGTAGGAATAACCGAAATGTGGTGGAACGGTAGTCATGACTGGAGTACAGGTATGGAAGGGTATGTGCTGTTTAGGAATGACCGGAAAAAAGGTAAAGGTGGGGGAGTGGCGTTATATGTCAATAATGAGCTAAAATGTAAAGAAATAAAAAGTGATGGAATGGATAAGACGGAGTCTGTATGGGCAATAATTACACTGCGTAAAAGAACTACTAGAGCCTCCCCCGAGATAGTGCTTGGGGTGTGCTATAGACCGCCGGGATCTAGCCTGGATGCGGACAGAGAACTACTTAATGTTTTTAGGGAAGTAAAAACTGATAAGAACTGTGTCATCATGGGGGACTTTAACTTCCCAGATATAGATTGGGGAACAAATGCTAGTAACAATAATAGGGCTCAGATGTTCCTAGACGTGCTAGCAGATGAATTCCTTCATCAAGTAGTAACTGAACCGACGAGGGGGGATGCCATTTTAGATTTAGTGCTGGTGAGTAGTGAGGACCTCGTTGAGGAAATGGTTGTAGGGGACAACCTTGGCTCGAGTGACCATGAGCTAATTCGGTTTAAACTAAATGGAAGGATTAACAGAAATAATACTGTGACTAAGGCTTACGATTTCAAAAAGGCCAACTTTAATAAATTAAGGCAAGTACTTAGGGAAGTGGATTGGGCTAACATACTTAGGGATCTAAAGGCAGATGACGCCTGGGATTATTTCAAGCTGAAGTTGCACGAGGTGTCCGAGGCCTGTATCCCGAGAAAGGGAAAACAGTTAGTGGGCAGGAGATTTAGACCTAGCTGGATGAGCGGGCGTCTCAAAGGGGCGATTAAGAAAAAACAGAAAGCGTACAGAGAATGGAAGAAGGGAGGGATCAGCAAGGAAACCTACCTTATTGAGGTTAGAGCATGTAGGGATGCAGTGAGAAAGGCCAAAAGCCGTGTAGAGTTGGACCTCGCGAGGGGAATTAAATCCAATAGTAAGAGGTTTTATAGCCATATAAATAGGAATAAAACAAAGAAAGAGGAAGTGGGACCGCTGAAGAATGTAGATGGAGTGGAAATTAAGAATAATCTAGGCATGGCACAATATCTAAATGAATATTTTGCATCGGTCTTTAATAAGGCTAATGAAGGGTTTAGGAATAGAGGGAGTAGGACAGAGGGGAATAAAGGAGGGGGGATTGACATTACAGTATCAGAGGTGGAAGCCAAACTTGACCAGCTAAACGGGACTAAATCGGGCGGACCGGAAGATCTTCATCCTAGAATATTGAAGGAACTGGCGCAAGAAATTGCAAGCCCCTTGGCGATAATTTTTAATGAATCTGTAAACTCGGGGGTGGTACCGTTGGACTGGAGAATAGCTAATGTGGTTCCTATTTTCAAGAAGGGGAAAAAAAGTGACCCGGGTAACTACAGGCCTGTTAGTTTAACTTCTGTAGTATGCAAGGTCTTGGAAAAATTTTTGAAGGAGAAAGTAGTTAAGGACCTTGAGGTGAATGGCAATTGGGACAAATTACAACATGGGTTTACGAAAGGCAGGTCGTGCCAAACCAACCTGATCTCCTTCTTTGAGAAAGTAACAGACCTTCTAGATAAAGGAAATGCGGTGGATCTAATATTCCTCGATTTTAGTAAAGCGTTTGATACAGTTCCGCATGAGGAATTATTGGTTAAATTGGAAAAGATGGGGATCGATAGGAAAATCCAGAGGTGGATAAGGAACTGGTTAAAGGGGAGACTGCAGCGGGTAGTACTGAAAGGTGAACTGTCAGATTGGAGGGAGGTCACCAGTGGGGTTCCTCAAGGTTCGGTTTTGGGTCCGATTTTATTTAATCTATTTATTACTGACCTCGGAACCGAATGTAGAAGTGGGCTGATAAAGTTTGCGGATGACACAAAGTTGGGAGGTATTGCCAATTCGGAGAAGGATCGGGATATTCTGCAGGGAGACTTGGATGACCTTGTAAATTGGAGTAATAATAATAGGATGAGATTTAATAGTGAGAAGTGTAAGGTGATGCATTTAGGGATGACTAACAAGAATTTCAGTTATAAGCTAGGGACGCATAGGTTAGAAGTGACGGAGGAGGAGAAGGACCTCGGAGTCCTGGTTGATCGCAGGATGACTATGAGTCGGCAATGCGACGTGGCAGTGAAAAAAGCTAATGCGATCTTGGGATGCATAAGGCGAGGTATTTCTAGTAGGGACAGGGAGGTGCTGCTTCCGTTATACAAGGCGCTGGTGAGACCTCACTTGGAGTACTGTGTGCAGTTCTGGTCTCCTATGTTTAAGAGGGATGAATTGAAACTGGAACGGGTACAGAGAAGGGCAACTAGGATGATCCGAGGAATGGAAAACCTTTCCTATGAAAGGAGACTCGAGGAGCTTGGTTTGTTTAGCCTAACCAAAAGAAGGCTGAGGGGGAATATGATTGCTCTCTTTAAATATATCAAAGGGATAAATACCAGGGAGGGAGAGGAATTATTTCAGCTCAGTACTAATGTGGACACGAGAACGAATGGATATAAACTGGCCGTGGGGAAATTTAGGCTTGAAATTAGACGAAGGTTTCTAACCGTCAGAGGGGTGAAATTTTGGAACAGCCTTCCGAGGGAAACGGTGGGGGCGAAAGACCTCTCTGGCTTCAAGATTAGGCTAGATAAGTTTATGGAGGGAATGGTTTGATGGGATAACGTGATTTTAGTCAATTAGGCAATAACGGCCATCGCTGGTAAAATGAGGGTCTGGCTAGAGAATCTTGCCTGTATGCTTGGGGTTCTGCTGATCGCCATATTTGGGGTCGGGAAGGAATTTTCCTCCAGGGTAGATTGGCAGTGGCCCTGGAGGTTTTTCGCCTTCCTCCGCAGCACAGGGCAGGGGTCGCAAGCTGGAAGATTCTCTGCAACTTGAAGTCTTTAGATCACGATCTGGAGACTTCAACAGCAGAGTTAAGGGAAAGTGGGGGGGTCAGCTTTTGTGGCCTGCATCATGCGGGAGGTCAGACTAGATGACCATATTGGTCCCTTCTGACCTTAAAGTCTATGAGTCTATGAGATGTCTTCAAGTCACCAGGGCCTGATTAAATACATCCTAGAATACTCAAGCAGCTGACTGAGGAGATATCTGAGCCATTAGCGATTATCTTTGAAAAGTCATGGAAGACGGGAGAGATTCCAGAGGACTGGAAAAGGGCAGTTATAGTGACAATCTATAAAAGGGGAAATTAGGACAACCCGGGGAATTACAGACCAGTCAGCTTAACTTCAGTACCAGGAAAGATAATGGAGCAAATAATTAAGCAATCAATTTGCAAACACCTAGAATATAATGTGATAAGTATCAGTCAGCATGGGTTTATCAAGAACCAACCTGATAGCTTTCTTTGAC
>NW_020690379.1:0-1467 GCF_002925995.2 Terrapene triunguis
GGGGCAATTTTATTAAGGGGACATTCAGAGGTGCCCCTTCCTGGTCTGCTGAACAGAAATATTCCCCGCTGTTAACCACGCGGTGGGGGGGAGGGTTGAAGTGACCATCCCAGAGAATTGGGTGTGAGGGGGAGGGGAGTTAGTTGGGTTTGTGCTGCATGT
Organism: Terrapene triunguis; assembly: GCF_002925995.2. Lineage (NCBI taxonomy): Eukaryota > Metazoa > Chordata > Testudines > Emydidae > Terrapene > Terrapene triunguis. The sequence goes on from NW_020690379.1 coordinate 163, forward strand.
TAAACCTGAAATCGCAGCCCCTCCTTTTACATTGCAAACCCATTTTAAATGGCACGGGTGCTTGGTATGGGAAATGAGGGCAGAACTGTTTGAAACCATCCCCACATGTTAAGAAGGTTAAAAAAGCCCAAAGACTATATGTCTTACCATGGCTGCCTGCAAGCTGAAATCTGTGTCCTGGCACTGCGTGAGTGATCTCTCACACCAAACCAGGAGACTCTCAATATAAGAGGAAAAATGCGACCTTGTAACGAAAGCACATGTGCTGTGTGATGTTGTGAACAGCAAAATCTAACGTGAAAGAGTCTACCCATTGTTCTCTAAAATGTATCTTTTTTAACAACCTCTCCCTTCTCCACCAGCTGCAAATCTTACTCCTTCGCAGAGGCTAGTGAATATTCGAAGAAGGAAGCGAAGGACGCGTGACGAAATGTTTACTGAACTTCAGACTGCCTCCCACGCTGACAGAGCACAGCTGAATGCGTGGAGGCAGTCAATGACTGATTTTAAAAAAGCCCAATATGAGCGAGAGGAGAGGTGGCGTGCTGAAGATGAGAAGTTGCGTGCTGAAACGCGGGCTGAAGAGGAGAGGTGGCGTCAACTTGTAATCAGAAAGCAAGAGTCGATGCTCCGGCTGCTGGAGCATCAAAGTGATATGCTCCTGCGTATGGTTGAGCTGCAGGAAAGGCAGCAGGAGCAGAGAACGCCGCTACAGCCCCTCTGTAACCAGCAGCCCTCCTCCCCAAGTCCCATTGCCTCCTCACCCAGACGCCCAAGAACACGGTGGGGGGGGCCTTCGGCCACCCACTCACTCCACCCTAGATGATTTCCATAGCAATAAGTTTTAAAGTTTTAAATTGGAGTGTGTCCTTTTCCTTCCCTCCTCCCCCACCCATCCCGGGCTACCTTTCCAATTATCCCCCTAGTTGTGTGCTGAATTAATAAAGAATGCATGAATGTGAAGCAACAATGACTTTATTGCCTCTGCAAGTGGTGCTCGAAGGGGGGAGGGTAGTAGGGGAGGGTGGGGTGGTTGGTTTGCAGGGAAGTAGAGTTAACAGGGTGGTGGGGGAGGGGCAGAGGGTTCATCAAGGAGCAACAAACAGAAGTTTCACTCCGTAGCCTGGCCAGTCACAAAACTGGTTTTCAACGCTTCTCTGATGCGCACCGCGCCCTGCTGTGCTCCTCTAACCGCCCTGGTGTCTGGCTGCGCGTAATCAGCGGCCAGGCGATTTGCCTCAACCTCCCACCCCGCCATAAATGTCTCCCCCTTACTTTCACATATATTGTGGAGCGCACAGCAAG
>NW_020690380.1:0-5816 GCF_002925995.2 Terrapene triunguis
CACTCAGTCCAAAGGGTTTTCTGGCTGATTGATCCTTATTAACACATTCCACCTACTTACATACATTTAATGAAGCTTTCACCATTAGGCCTGAAAGTGACTATGCTTGACCTCCATTGCCTGCTGGGATCCCAGGGAATTATTGACTAAAAGGTGGAGCCAATTGTTTGACTACACTCACAACTCATTCTTAAAAAATGTTCAAGAATCCAAATAACTGAATTTAGCCAAATTTATTGTCTAAACAAAGCAGTACAATACAAAAAGGCGACATGCATACCTTCCTTCTGGGAAGCAATTCTTATCTCACAGCATGTTCACCTTACACAGAAGATTTGCTTCAAAAATATGCATTTCAGCTAATAGAATATATGATTTTACAAGTTACCAAACTCTTTTTACACAGTACTCAAATCCACCCACCAGTTCATAACAGTCCCTTAACTGGTGTTTTTTTTCTGTTTTTTTTTAATCTCTGTTTTGGATACTACATTCCAAACTAGTTCGGTGTCCCAACCAGGGCCGGCTCTAGGTTTTTTGCCGCCCCAAGCAAAAAAATTTTGGCTGCCCCCCGTCCCAGCCCTGGGCTCCTTGCCACACCCCTCTGCTGCCCCAGCCCTGGGCTCTCCCCACCCACCCACACCCCCTGCCGCCCCAGCTCTGGGCTCCCTCATTCCCCCCCACCATGCTGAATGACCTGCCGTGGGAGCGAGTTACCAGTGACCCAGGGCTGCGGCTGAAGGAGGGTGCAGGTGGGGGAGAGGGGGAGAGAGCCCAGGGCTGGTCATTCAGCATGAATTTTAGATGTGCACAGAACACAGACAGGATTGGTTCCCATATGGTTACAGAACTGCAGTAAAGTGGAACAATTTTCAGCTTGTGTGATTGGAGGATATCTGGATGCATATTATAAGACTGTCCTACATAAATGAGGAAAAGTTGAGGTGCCTTTATTATTCTTTTCTTCCACTCTTTCTTTCTATGAGGAATTTGCCAATGCAATATCACTGTCTTCCTTTTAAACAAACAAACAAACAAACAAACAAAAAGGCAATGGCTGTTGAAAATAGCAATTCCAGTCCTAATAACCACTGGGAAGCATTTCTTGCTCAATTTTACCCTACTTTTTCTACAGCAAGTTACAGTGGATCAGTATATTTGATTTGGGAGAAATGAAGTAACAGCTGCCCAAACTGAGCTTGAGCACTCCTGAATTTTGAGGTGTTCAAATCTGGAAGGCAGGTGCTGGGGGGAGGGGGGGAAGGCTGTGGCTCTGCGGGGGAGCACGGCAGCATGTATGCAGCAGTGTGTCTGGCGCTGCGTGGAGCCAGACATGCTGGTCTGAGTGGCACGGTAAGGGGGCTGGGAGGTTGGATGGGGCGGAGGTTCGGGGGGGGCAGTCAGGGGCAGGGAGAAGGGGGGGGTTAGATGGGTTGGGGGGGCAGTCGGGGGACAGGCAGCGGTTGGATAGGCATGGGAGTCCCGGGGATTTGTCAGGGGACAGGTAGGGGGTGGGGTCCTAGGGGGGAAGTTGGGGCGGTCTCAGGAGGGGGCAGTTGGGGACAAGGAGAAGGGAGGCTTAGACAGGGGCTGGGGTCCTGGGGGGCAGTTAGGGGCAGGGGTCCTGGGAGGGGGTGATCAGGGGACAGGGAGCAGGGGGGTTGGATGGGTTGGGGTTTCTGTGGGGGGCAGTCGGAGGGGGTGGATGGTGGCAGGGTGGGGCTACCCTCCCTCCCTGTGGAGTGTCCTATTTTTTGAATGTTAAAATATGGTATCCCTACTCACAGTGCAGCTCTCCATTCACAGCAGGCTGCAGCATGAGGTCTCAGCTACCTCACTCCCTCCCCCTCTTTCCTGTTGGTAGTGGCCAAGGGAATGCTGGGAAATGTAGTTCTTTCCCTGCTCCAGGGCTGGCTCTATAGGCAGGGAGCTCACCAAGGAACTACAGCTCCCAGGGCCCCCTGTTGGTTCTCAGCTCCCATGCTGGATCCCTGCCGCCCCTGCAAATGGGCTGCCCCAAGCACGTGCTTGCTTTGCTGGTGCCTAGAGCCGCCCCTGTTGCCTCGCAGCCTTTGCAGTAGGAATTCCGCAGCTCCTTCACTTTAACCCTGCACTGCAGTGCGTCCTGGTCATGGCCCCTTTCCATCATGTCCCTTGATATCTGCCCGAAGGTATCATAATTCCTATGGCTGGAGCACAGCTGGGACTGGACAGCTTCCTCCTCCCAAACACTGATGAGATCCAGCACCTCGCCATTGCTCCATACTGGGGATCACCTGGCACGTGAAGTCATGGTCACCTGGAAAGATTCGCTGAGAGCACTCCATGCCTAGTTGAGCAAAAGGAAGGGGATTTTCAAAATTCCCAGAGAATTTAAAGGACGGGTCTGATGGTTGGTCACCTGAGGGCAGGGCAGTAGAGTTCAAACTGATGACCAGAGTGGCTAGAACAGGCATTGTGGGACACTTCTGGAGGCCGCTCAGAGCGCATTAACAGACCAGGGCATTCACACTGGCGCCGCAGCGCTCCAGCGGGGGCGCATCACACGTTATTCCACTCGCCGAGGTGGAGTACCAGGAGCACTCTAGCTACGGAGTCAGAGCTCTCTATGTGCCTTGCCAGTGTGGAAGGGTCGTGAGTTAGAGTGCACTGGGCTGCTTTAATGCGCTCTAACTCACAAGTGTAGCCATGCCATTGTCAAAGTTAGACTCAGGACTTATAGTTTGTCAGACCACTCTGTTTTATTAGCACAGCGCTCTGCTAATACATTCAGATCATGTGAACCCCCATGCAAGATTCAAACAGTCTTATTTTTACAGATAAAAGGGTGAGAACTAAACAAAGGGATAGAGAGAGCAAAATTGTAAAATTTGCATGGGGCACAATATGCATATCCTGCTTCCTTATTAACTCTTATCGATCTAAGGCTAATGCTTCACCAATCGCCCTTAAGTGGAGCAATTCATTAAGCAGTTAATGTCTGCTTTCCTGCCACACGGATTGCAACATTTCTCATTTCTACTTAAAGGTACATACAGCATTCTTTAATTCATTCTATTTCTTTAATATAATTCATTTCACTTTCACAATCCCTCCTTTTGGTCAAGCTTACGCAAAGACCAACAATTACTGGGTTCCACATATTAATTGTTCTTTATCTCTTCGTTCATCAGTGATATTTAACATCATCATATTAGCACTCTGTTTTGGGGCAGTCACCTGGGTGGCATACCTTATACAATTCTGGACACAACAGGAGATTAACTGAAAACCTACAAAAATCATTAGGATTTCAAACAGGATAGTCAGGGCTCCCTGAAACAACCAGTTTCCTGTGCCAGGGAAATTGAACAAGTTACTTAGCCACTTCCATAAAGAACTCGGCTCTTCATGGGGAAGATATGTGATTTGTTCTAAGTGACTAGCGCGATCTATTACCTCATTGGTGTTGTCAGGTATAAACACACAACATTCTTTTCCAATGAGAGCACAGGTCCCTCCTTTGGCCGCCAGCACTATGTCCAATGCCTGATGGTTTTGGAGGGCCATCTGTCGGATCGCCCCTGTTTCTTTGGCCAGGGCTTTTAAACGTTCTTCAGTTTTATTTGCCATTATTTTAACCACTGCTTGTAACCTTAGGAGCCTTTTTGCATGGTGTTGAAAGATTGTATTGTTTTCACTAAGGTTACTGTAGGGGGAACATGAAATTGATTTTTCTGTTTGATCCTCAGGTCAAGAAAAAATTCATATCCCCATACCCAGCCCGCCACTTTTTAGTTTTATTCGAATAATCCCATACACCATTGGCCACAATATGCTGAAGGCAACGGCTTTTTCCCAGATCCAGCCCTGTCCCATTACACACCCAACACCAATGACCTTTTCCCTCCATCACACTTATCCATTTAGATACATTTATTCCCACTGCTTCCCAAGTGTCATTGCTGTTCCATGTTTTGTTAAACGGACGAGGTCCTCCAGTGAGGTCTGGGGAATTGAGTGGGATTGCCAGGACAGGAACACCAGCTTGAGAGTGGGCTGGGATGTGGCTGCAGACCCAGCAATTAGAAATATTAAGGGTCTGAGCTATCCACACTTGCTGCTGGATAAAAGAATTGTCATTGTGGACTCCCCAGACCTTAAGACACCAGCAGCCGAGGAACAGGCGCCACCAGAGGCGCATGTTGGAGGCAAGGCCCTTCTGGTTCTGACAACCTCAACTGAGGGAACCGCAGTCATGGTTTTACATCCACCAGGCAGCAGGTGCTAGGCTCGCTACTGCTCCTTCTCGGGCCTTGCTTTAGGTCGTCGTCTGCTTCTGGCAACCCTTACCAGAGCGTAGATGGTAAGGTATTGCAGGCTGTTCCTCTACGTCTTCTTCTGGAGTCAAAATTGACTCTGTGTGGTCCTGAGGTGATGATTGGTTCGCTGGGGCTGGTGCCTTCTTACACTGCGAAGTATGTATCCGCGCTGCGATGCCAGACAGTTTAACAGCCGTCTGGGTAGTAAGCAGTACCTGATGATTCTTTGATGTCCTTTAAGTCTCTTTACGTCTTCTTCCTTGACTCTGGCTATAACAATGGCCTTCACACCTTATCTTTTTCTGATGCATACATTTCTCATTCACACAAACAGATTGAGAATACAAACAGTAGTATTTTATATCCATCAAAAAGGCATTGCAAATTAAAACCTTGCTAAGTTTTACAATCAATAACCAAGACAATTTACATTGAGACCCAGGCCTTTAATGTTCCTCTAATCTACTTAACATAGACACAATAGAGAATCCTGTTTCTTTACTTACTAAACCTTAAAACAAAGAAATGTATATTTAACTAGAGTGCCTACTTTGTAATACATATAGGAAACCATAGTAGACATTATAACTTATTTTAAAACAAAAGGGTGACCATAATCAGTCATAAGGATTGTTCTGGTCTGTCATTCCTTTCTGCTATTCAAAAAGGGTGGCTGACAGGATGAAATCAAATCATACATCAATTCTTATGGGACATTATAAAATTCTGCTCCTACATATCCCCCTTTTGACACTAAGATTATTAATCGCCAGTGTCACTTTTTATTTAGTCCACGTAATACAAAATACTGGGAGGTGATTTGGGCCTGTGGCTCTAGCTTTGCATACATTTGTTTTATCCAACAGCACATTGCAAACATTTTAATTAAACACATACAATTTAAAACCAAAAACAATTAGGGTTAGTAACATTAGTATGCCAGTAGTTGTGGGAGACCATTCAGAAAATGTTATGCCAATGGTAAGCTATATCTTTTTGCAGTGGCAATTTTTAACATGTTGCTATTTGCATGTATAATATGAATGGTTCGGTTTTTCACATTGCCTTTTTGTTTGTTTTAGGAACTATGTTACCTTTTTACCTTTTTTTAAACACAGTACTTACATTACATTTACATTTGTCTGTTGGAAGCTTGCTAACACTTTCATTTTTTTAAAACACCTTTTTTCCAAGAATTAAACACACACACATAGCCCATTATACAGTACTTTGGTCTCATTATTCATTTTATCCCACATACAGGATCCTAGTGAGATGTTTTTACTACAGGGCTTTGGAGCAACAGGCATGGATAAGCATACCCACTTTTATTTGTTTCTGTATTAGGTTGTCCTGTAGCTGGTATCAGCTTTTTCTGAAAGACAAAAATAAAATTTTTCTACCCCTTTTGGGGTGGCATTTATTATTGCTTAAAATATTCCTTTCTTTTACAAATACCCTTGCTGATTGCAGGCAAAACAAGAGGAATTACCTCCATATTTTCCTGTGTTTTTG
>NW_020690381.1:0-1895 GCF_002925995.2 Terrapene triunguis
TCCGCAGACACTGATGGATCACCAGCAGTGATAACTTCCCGCCCCCCACGCTGAGACATCTCCAGCACTGATAGCCCCCCCACACACACTGAGGGGTCGCCAGCACCAAGAACCCGACGCCCCCGACGCTGAGGTGTTACCTGCACACATTAGGGCACCCCACCTTTTCCCAGAAAATCTGGTGGGAGAGAGCAGTTAACAACACTTTGTCCTTATCCTTTCTTGGCAAACTCTTTGCAGTGAAAACATTGCCATCAATGCTACTTTCTGTATTTCTAATGTGAGCTGGAAGTGGCTCTCCTGTTACGTAGCAAGACCACCACAGTGCTACTCTGGGAATAGGGCACATACGCTGTAGCCCTACAGCAAACCAATCTAATGGAATGTGCTGCTAAGGCATAGCATGAAAGGAGGCCATCAGCTAAACATGCTGTGCAGCTCTTCCAGCATTAGATTCAAACCACACTCCCAGCAAAAACAGGAGAGGGGTTTGTGGCTCTCAGAGGAGCCTAGAGTCAGCAACTGCTTCTGTCTCAAGGCTAGGAGAGAGGGTGAATAATGAAAACCAAAAGAGACACTGCTGGAAAACACACCCACAGCCCTGCTTACTATATAATAGAGCAATTTCCCTCTTTAAAGCCTGTACCTGAGGGAAGAATGGAATGTGGGGATCTGACATTGGCCCACCCTGTCTAGACTAGGAAATAGGTTGTATTGAAAAACGTGATAGTTCAAGCATGTTCGCAAACACTTTTTTAAAGACAGCCTATTTCCCCCGTTTAGACCTGCCCGTTCAGAAGAGGGGCAAGGAAACAAGAAAGGGGCATTGGGCATGTTAGAAAGTCCCAGTTCAAATCACTTGAGCATCCGACCAGAGAGCTCGAGCAGACACACCCCAGCCCAGAGAACTGGCCCATGGCCTTGAGCTGCTCTTGTCACTCCCAATAGTAGGGGCCTTAGCAACGTGAAGTTCACTTGTCTGCAGACACGATGGACTGAACAGAAAATCCCTGGGAATTGTGGTCCTCCCATAATTGATCCTAAGGGAGTCATCATGTGAGGGAGGAAATCCAGGGTATTTGAATTCTGAGGGGGATTCTGGAGGGCAATGGAGTGAGTGAGCGAGCATTCGCCCCAAGCTACCACGACATACACAGACTCTGCCCAACTCTTTCCCTACAAGCCAGAGAGGTGCTCAGCCCTTCTCTTTGTTTCCTTCTTTACAAAAAAAACCAGATGCTCATCCATCCAGGCCACATGACTGTTTCCTTACTGCGACCACCTCCTCCACCCCAGACTCCCAGCCCTGGCCTATGCTGCCCCAGTTCCGCCCCATGATCCCCACGATCATCCCCAGTGTTCCCGGCAGCCCCCCCTTCCTCCCTGCTCCCTCCCAATTTGCCCCATAACCAGGGCCCGTACCTGAGCACAGCTGTAACTCCCCGCCCACTATGGTGTCTGGGGAGGGGCATGTGACCATTCCTACCCCTCCCTTGCAGTGCTGATGGTAGCAATGCTGCAACCCCCTCACAATAATCTTGTGACCACCCCACAACTCCTTTTTGGGTCGAGGCCTGTACAATTACAGCACCGTGAAATTTCAGATTTAAATAGTTGAAATCATGAAATTTATGATTTTTTAAATCCCATGACTATGAAATTGTGCAAAATAGAACGTGAATTTGGTAGGGCCCTAGCTCCAGGGCACGTGGGCTCATTGGGCATGGGAACACAGCAACCTGAACCTCAGTGGGTCATTGGGCACAGATGCTCAGCAGGCAGGGAGACTCCCTCGGAAGGCGTGGCAGACGGGGTGTCACTGAGAATCACCAAGCTTGGCGCTTGCTTCACTTAAGTAACCAGCTTATCTCTGCTATGGGCAGCATGCTGGGAGA
>NW_020690382.1:0-2888 GCF_002925995.2 Terrapene triunguis
AGATTTGAAAGTATCTTGCCCCCTTATTGGTCCTTCGGGTCAGGTGTTAGCCAGGTTACCCGAGCCTCTTAACCCTTTACAGGTAAAAGGATTTGGAGTCTCTGTACACAGAGCTGTTACCCTTCCCTTCATAGTTATGACACGCCCCCCAAATCACAGATAGTGTTGGACGTTCGGTTCCACACTGGCTGTGATTTCTTCCTGGAGTTCTAGGAGAAAACAGAGTTAATAAGACACATGTACCTTTAGACATACTACTGATTATATAAAAACTAACAATATGTTTCATTCCAAGAACAATTGTTAACCAGTTAACTCTGGGAAACTTTCCCGGGAGAGTGCATCAGCCACTTTGTTAGAAGCTCCCGAAATGTGTTGTATTTCAAAATCAAAATCTTGGAGAGCTAAACTCCACCAAAGAAGTTTTTTGTTATTTCCCTTGGCGGTATGAAGCCACCGTAGCGCAGCATGGTCTGTTTGTAGTTGGAAACGCCGTCCCCAAACATATGGGCGTAGCTTTTCCAGCGCGTACACAATGGCGTAGCATTCCTTTTCGCTGATTGACCAGTGGCTTTCCCTCTCAGACAGTTTTTTGCTGAGAAACACGACAGGATGGAATTCTTGATCCGGTCCTTCCTTCATTAAAACTGCTCCCACGCCTCGCTCGGAAGCATCTGTGGTTACTAGGAACGGTTTGTCAAAGTCTGGGGCCCTTAGCACAGGGTCAGACATGAGTGTTGCCTTAAGCTGGTTAAAGGCCTTTTGACACTTATCAGTCCACTGAACTGCATTTGGCTGTTTCTTTCTGGTTAGGTCTGTCAGCGGGGCGGCGATTTGGCTGTAGTGTGGTACAAATCGCCTATAATATCCGGCCAAGCCTAAGAAGGATTGGACCTGTTTCTTTGACTTTGGAACCGGCCACTTTTGGATAGCATCCACTTTGGCCTGTAGGGGATTTATAGTTCCTTGACCCACCTGGTGCCCCAGGTACGTCACTCTGTTTTGGCCTATTTGACACTTTTTAGCCTTAACAGTTAGTCCTGCCTGTCGGATGCGCTCGAAGACTTTTCCCAGGTGCTCCAGGTGTTCTGTCCATGAATCAGAAAAAATGGCCACATCATCGAGGTAGGCAACTGCAGATTCTCCCAATCCCGCTAAGAGACCATCTACAAGTCTTTGGAAGGTGGCGGGTGCATTTCGCAACCCGAAAGGGAGTACATTGAATTCATACACCCCTGCCTGGGTGACGAAGGCGGACCTTTCCTTAGCGGGTTCATCTAGTGGTACTTGCCAGTACCCTTTTGTTAAGTCTAAAGTAGAGATGAATTGGGCATGTCCCAATTTTTCCAATAGCTCATCTGTGCGTGGCATTGGATAGTTGTCAGGACGAGTTACAGCATTTAGCTTACGGTAGTCCACGCAAAAGCGTATTTCCCCATCTGGTTTGGGAACTAGAACCACTGGAGATGCCCATGCATTTTTTTTTTTTCGGATTATACCCATCTGTAGCATGTCCTGGATCTCCCTTTGTATAGCCGCTTGGGCATGAGGTGACTCCCGGTAGGGTGGGGTTCTAATTGGGTGAGCATTACCTGTGTCAATGGAGTGGTATGCCCGTTCGGTCCGTCCTGGAGTGGCTGAGAAAATCGGTGCAAAGCTTGTGCACAGCTCCTTGATCTGCTGTCGCTGCAGACGTCCCAGGGTCGTGGAGAGGTTCACCTCTTCCACGCCACCATCCCTTTTTCCTTCGTAGTAGACACCTGCAGGCCACTCCGCGTCATCTGTTTCCTGGGCTGTAAACTGGCAAACGTTTAATCCTCTGGAATAAAAGGGCTTAAGAGAATTAACATGGTATACCTTAGGCTTTATGTTGGAGGTGGGGGAGGCTATGAGATAGTTAACAGCTCCTAGGCGCTCCTGGACCGTGAATGGTCCTTCCCACGACGCTTCCATTTTATGGGCCTGGAGCGCCTTTAAGACCATGACTTGGTCTCCTACTTTGAAGGACCGTTCTCTGGAATGTTTATCATACCAGGCCTTTTGCTCTTCCTGAGCATCCTTTAGGTTTTCTTTAGCAAGGGCTAAAGAGTGTCGGAGGGTGTTTTGTAGGTTGCTTACAAAGTCTAGAATGTTAGTTCCTGGAGAAGGCGTAAACCCCTCCCATTGCTGCTTCACCAACTGTAATGGCCCCTTAACCTCGCGGCCATACACAAGTTCAAATGGTGAAAACCCTAAACTGGGATGTGGTACAGCCCTGTAGGCAAAAAGCAACTGCTGCAACACTAGGTCCCAATCATTGGAGTGTTCATTTACGAATTTACGTATCATGACCCCCAAAGTTCCATTAAACCTCTCCACCAGACCATTGGTTTGATGGTGATGAGGGGTGGCAACCAAGTGATTCACCCCATGAGCTTCCCACAGGTTTTTCATGTTCCCTGCCAGGAAATTAGTTCCCGAATCTGTAAGGATGTCGGAGGGCCAACCTACCCTGGCAAAAATGTCTGCTAATGCCTGGCACACACTTTTAGCTCTGGTGTTGCTTAAGGGTACAGCTTCCAGCCATCGGGTAGCAAAATCCATGAAAGTCAGTACGTACTGCTTTCCTCTGGGTGTCTTCTTTGGGAAAGGACCCAAAATATCCACAGCTACTTGCTGAAATGGGACCTCAATTATGGGTAGTGGCTGGAGAGGGGCTTTAACCTGGTCTTGGGGCTTTCCCACTCGTTGGCACACCTCACAAGACCGGACATAATTAGCAACGTCCTTGCCCATTCCCTCCCAGTGGAAGGACTTCCCCAACCGGTCTTGGTTCTGTTCACCCCAGAATGGCCACTGGGATGATCATGGGCTAAGCTCAAGAGCTTTACCCGATACTTAGTGGGAAC
>NW_020690383.1:0-3020 GCF_002925995.2 Terrapene triunguis
TGAAAGCATTCATGGAACTGGAGCTGGGTGTGTCCCTGTCTGTGTATAGCTGTGTAAACACAAGACATAAGAGGATTGCAGCTTGTCACAGCCTCACAGTGTGAGTGGGGGCCCAGATTGGTATGCCACAGGGAATTCCTTTTCCCCTCTACCCCAGTGAAAAGGCCCTGCAAGACTGTAAGTCCATTTCCCTGTTGTCATGTGGTCACTTACTGACAGAGAGACTGTGGTTATGGAAGGGAAATCAGGAAACGTGTGTTCTGTCAGTCAGTCTCTGTGTGGCCTTGGACAAGTCATGTCTCTGGTGCCTCAGTTTACCGATCAATGAAATGTGGATAGTTTATAGTGTGTTTCCTTTGCTAGGTGTTTTGAAGATCCATCAATGAAAGGTGCTGCACAATGTGATGATAGTTACTGATGAGAAGTATTGATCTCTGATCTCTTAGTGACAGCCCATGTGTTTGCTGTAAGTGCTTGTGTCTCCCATCCGTCGTCTATCTCCAGATATCTCTATCTACTATCTACCCATCTATCCTGAGAATTTACAGGATATCAGATCCTCAGGAGAGTTAGGCATTATCCCTAGTTTTCTTACTCATCAACCATAATTATTAAATATATACACACAAACGTACAGAGCAGCCAATTCCTCTCTGACTCAGCACAGAGCCCAAGGGTTCTCATCTCCCTTTGGGAAGGTTCCTTAATTACTGTTTACTCCTAAAGCTGGATAATTAGCACAGAAGTGGAGACATGCTTGTCTACAGCCTGTTTACATTCAGATCCTCCCTTGTCCTCTAGAGGCTGAGCGAACCCCACTGGGATTACACAGAGCTATATTATAAACTGTGCACACAGTTTGTCGACTCTGGGCGTGGGATGCTGCTGCAGATGCTGGCTTGAGAGAGGGGTGGGTCACGGATACCTCAGGGGGATTCCTAAGGAGGACACTTCCGTCTCAGAATTCACAGGTACCCGTCTCTTGCTGAGGAGCTCACCTGTCCAACATGGATATGGTGGGATAGAGAGTAAGTCTGTGGTCCTTTCTGCTCTGCACAACCATGAAATATCCCAGGGATCTTGCCATAAGTGATGAGTTTGCTAAAGAATCACTGGCCAAAATGTCACTCTTTTCTGTGCACCACTGCTCATCCCGCCTGATGGACTCCAGCCCCAATGTGGTGCATTTCAGTGGCACAGTGAATCCTTCAGGTTGAAAGGTGTTAGTTGATGTGCAATACAAAGCCAAATTCTGATACCACGGCCCGTGCTTTTCTCAGGCCCCCTTGGAGCAAGAGCTGAGTACAGATGTCAGGAGTCAACTTTTCCAGTCTTCCAGAATGTCTATCATCTTCCATGACTTTTCAAAGATAATAGCTAATGGCTCAGATATAGCCTCAGTCAGTTCCTTCAGAATATTCTAGGATGCATTTTGTCAGGCCCTGGTGACTTGAATTCTTCTAACTTGTCCAAGTAACTTTTATCTTGTTCTTTCCCTATTTTAGCATCTGAACCTACCCCATTTTCACTGGCATTCTCTATGTTAGGTGTCCAAGCACCACCAACCTTCTTTATGAAAACTGAAACAAAGAAGTCATTAAGCACCTCTGCCATTTCCACATTTTTTGTTATTGATTTTCCCTCTTCATTTAGTAATGGACCCTACCCTGTCCTTGGTCTTCTGCTTGCTTCTAATGTATTTGTAGAATGTTCTCTTGTTACCCTTTATGTCTCTAGCTAGTTTGATCTCACTTTGTGTCTTGGCCTTTCTAATTTGCCCCTACATACATGTGTTATTTGTTTATATTCCTCCTTTGTATTTTGACCTTGTTTCCACTTTTTGTAAGATCCTTTTTTGTTTTTTAGATCATTCAAGATCTCCTGGATAAGCCACTGTGGTCTCTTGCCATACTTCCTATCTTTCCTACGCAGCTGGATAGTTTGTTCTTGTGCCCGTACTAATCTCTCTGTGAAAAACTGCCAGCTGTCTTCTATTGTTTTTCCCCTTAGACTTGCTTCCCATGAGATCTTATCTACCAACTGCCTGAGTTTGCTAAACTCTGCTTTCTTGAAATCCATTGTCTTTATTTTGCTGTTCTCCCTCCTACCATTCCTTAGAATCGTGAACGCTATCATTTCATGATCACTTTCCGCCAAGTTGCCTTCCACTTTCAAATTCTCAACCAGTTCCTCCTTATATGTCAAAATCAGGTCTACAACAGCCTCTATCCTAGTAGCTTTCTCCAGCTTCTGGAACAAAAAGTTGTCTCCAATACATTCCAAGAACTTGTTGGATAATCTGTGCCCTGATGTAGACAGCATGAGATGAATTCTTTCATCGACCTAGCTACTACCTCTCGGGTATTACCTGTGCTGAGGGGAGAACTCTTCCATCTCTGTAAGTAGTGTCTATATTGAAGTGCTATGGCACCACCACTGTAGTATTTTAAGGGTAAACAAGCCTTCAAGCAGATCTTCCAGAAAAACATCCAGTCTGGTTCTGCCAACATGGGGAATTGGAGAATCCAACACTTCCCTTCTCAACGTATCCCAGTGGTTAATCACCCTCAGCGCTAAATATTTGGCCCTAATTTCTAGCTGGAATTTGCCTGCCTTCAGCTTCCAGCTATTGGGTCTTGCTCTGCCTTTCTCTGGGAGATTACAGAGCCCATTATTACCCATGATTTTCTCCCCATGAAAGTCTCCGCTTGCGAACAGGGGCTGCTAACAGGGAGTTTCGCAAGGGAGTTCTCCAGGTGAAGGAGGAGCAAATACAGGACCCTTGGGGTCAGTGACTGTCTGTAGTGTGTTTGTTTGTGTTTGGGGGTTACTTACTGTGTGCTGCGCTTGTGTTTGTCAGTCTGTTTGTTTGTTTGAAGGACCGTGTGCTGTGGCTGGCAGTTGGAAGCTGTGAGCTTCAAAGGAAGGTCTGAAGGCTAGAAGCCTCTGGTAATTGGCTGAGCCTTAATCAGTGGGCGGGGCATTCACCCAGGCCAGGGCTTTATAAAGCAGTGCACAAG
>NW_020690384.1:0-2028 GCF_002925995.2 Terrapene triunguis
CTGATACAAGGGCAGCCCCTCTTCCTCCTCCCCTCCCATGGGGATGAGCAGCCCCCACAACTGCCACTCTGCCCCAGCCTCCTTCAACCCATTGCCCCCTTTAGCCTCCCCCCAAATGTCCCCTTCCCCCATCTCCCCCTTCAGCCTCCCCCAACTTCCCCTATTGCTCCTGCTCCACCGCTCTCAAGTTCCCTTCCCCACAACCATCTGCTTCCTCACCATGGGGAACAGGAGCAGAAAATGCTTTTCAAAAAACCTTCTGCAAAGTAAAAAGTAAAACAAGCCAAGCAACCCCCTCCCTTGCTTTGTGCTGGGTGCCCAGCTGTGGGCTTGTGTGTGTGTGGGGGGGGTGTTGTTCTGAGCACACTCTGTTCAGGGAAGGGGTGGAGTTGGCCAAAGGGGCAGGTTGAATCTTTAGCAGAGAATTCCTTTCTCCATTCTTTTAGCTAAGCGTTGCTGTTAAATGTCAGCCGACGAATGCAGCATTTGAAACAATCTGACTCTAAATCCCCTGCCCTCTCGGTTGCTGCAGTTCTCACACCCTCTGCTCTTGTGATGTCACCACATGACATGGTGTCTTATTCCCATAGCATCTTGTAGGTTAGACAGGACTTGGTTATGATTATGCTCCTTCCCTTCCCCCTTTTGACATAGGAAAAATACATCCTGTCCGCTCCCCCAGCCCAGCCACACCAGAGCTGCTGCGGCTAGGAGACAGGTGCCCTCTCATCTGGCCCTGGGCTGCTGTGGGGAGAGAGGGCTGGGGGGGGTCCTCTCTCCCTGGGGCAATCTGCTCCCCAAACCCCTCATTCCCAGCTCCACCCCAGAGCCCACAACCCCATCCGGAGCCCTCACCCCCCTGCACCCCAACCCTCGGCCATAGCCCTGAGCCCCTTATCCCCATCCCCACCCCAGAGCCCACACCCCCAGCTGGAGCCCTCACACCCCAGCACCACAACCCTCTGCCCTAGCCCTAAGCCCCTCATTCCCAACCCCACCCCAGAGCCCGCACCCCCAGCCAGAGCCCTCACCCCCCTGCACCCCAACCCTTGCCCCCCCCAAGTTCCCTCCCACACTCCGAACCCTTCAGCCTCACCCCTGCCACACACCGTCCAGGTGCAGAAGGAATTTTGTAATGTGCACCAATATACAGGTGATGTGTCACACCTCACCTCCATATTGGTGCACACAACAGAATTCATTCCGCACATGGGTACCCAAAAAATTAGAGGAAACACTGCTCCTGACTTTCAACCTATCTGTCACATCTTGAATTTCATACAGTGACTGATCAGAATAAAGTGCTCTCAAGTGAGCTACAGACCAACAGTGGTTCATAGTAATTATTCAGCCAGTATTTTAGAAGACCTCGACCACTAGAGGAAATCCTGACCTGCTAAGAGACAATTAATGGAGAGAAGCAGCAAGATTAATCCCATACATTGGATTGGTTGTGACTTATTTGCCTGATTTGAAAAGAGACCAAAAGGACCTGAGTCTCCTCGCTGGCGATAGCCCCCTGCTTGGCCAATCAGCACTGAGACTCTGAGGGGAGGGAGGCTGAGAGGTCTCACCAGATGTCCCAAAGGATGGCCCAGGTCACCACCAGAGGGGATCACTCTCAAATCCAGCCCCACCTCTTTGTGAGGACCTCCCGCAATGAGAGCACCCCCCACCCCATCCACACTCCACACACACCCCTCCTTGGTAGAGGGAGGGAAGCCGGGGAAAGGGGAAAAAGAAGCAAGAGAAGAGGAGAAAGGAGGGAGGAAAGAGGAAAAGGGAAACCAAAAAGGATAAACCCCAATGTCCCCAGGGATTCCAAGTGTCAAAGTCCTAGGCAGGAAATCAAATTTGGCCACCTTAAGCCAGTGTTTTCTGGGCCTAGAATGCTGCCTGCACCAGTTTGGAACTGAACCAGTTCCAAACCTCTCTGGGCCTCTTACCTTGTAAAAGGGAAGTTTGTTTTTGGCACAATCAATGGTAGGAAAGGAGAAAACTCCACAGAGGTTCCTCCTCATGCTCACA
>NW_020690385.1:0-1642 GCF_002925995.2 Terrapene triunguis
CTGTGAAACTTTCGGATGCGGAAGGGAACTTTCCTGGAACTTTGTGAGTTGCTGTCCCCTGCCCTGAAGCGCAAGGACACCCAGATGCGAGCAGCCCTGACTGTCCAGAAGCGAGTGGCCATACCCCTCTGGAAGCTTGCAATGCCAGACAGCTACCGGTCAGTCGCGAACCACTTTGGCGTGGGCAAATCTACCGTGGGGGTTGCTGTGATGCAAGTAGCCAATGCAATTGTTGAGCTACTGCTCTCAAAGGTAGTGACCCTGGGAAATGTGCAGGTCATCATAGATGGCTTCGCCGCGATGGGATTCCCAAACTGCAGTGGGGCTATAGATGGAACTCACATCCCTATCCTGGGACCAGACCACCAGGCCAGCCAGTACATTAACAGAAAGGGCTACTTTTCAATGGTGCTGCAAGCACTGGTGGACCATAGGGGACGTTTTACCAACATCAACGTCGGATGGCCGGGCAAGGTTCATGACGCTCGTGTTTTCAGGAACTCTGGTCTGTTTAGATGGCTGCAGGAAGGTACTTACTTCCCGGACCACAAAATAACTGTTGGGGATGTGGAGATGCCTATAGTGATCCTCGGGAACCCAGCCTACCCGCTAATGCCCTGGCTCATGAAGCCCTATACAGGCGCCCTGGACACTGAAAAAGAACTCTTCAACTACTGGCTGAGCAAGTGCAGAATGGTGGTGGAGTGTGCTTTTGGACGTCTCAAAGGGAGATGGAGAAGCTTACTGACTCACTCTGATCTCAGCGAAACCAATATCCCCATTGTTATTGCAGCTTGCTGTGTGCTCCACAATCTCTGTGAGAGCAAGGGGGAGACCTTTATGGCGGGGTGGGAGGTTGAGGCACATCGCCTGGCTACTGATTATGCCCAGCCAGACAGCCGTGCGATTAGAAGAGCCCAGCGGGACGCGCTGTGCATCCGGGAGGCTTTGAAAGCTAGGTTCCACAGTGAGCAGGGTAACCTGTGACTATTACGTTTGTTTAAAGAGAAGCTGAACCTGCCCCCATTTCTTTACCCACTTAATGTTGACTATCCTCTCCAGTTACATACCCCCTTCACCCTGTTGCCCCCCTTCCAACACACCTTTAAAAATAAAATAAATGGAACTTTCTTCATTAACACCGTTTTCTTTATTAAGGGTTTCGTGGTAAAGGGTTGAAACTGGGACGCAGACTGTGGTGGGGAGCGGGTGTAGTGATGGAAAGGACACTTCTAAACTTGAGGAATGACAGGCTCCTGCTCCTAGAGCGGTCCGCAGTGGTGGACTGGTTGTTTCAATGGAGCCTGCCACCCCTCCTGTTCGGGACTCTGTGTGTGGGGGCTATGTGACTTTGTGGCGGGGGAGGATGGTTACAGATCCCCTGCTGCGTGGCTCTGTCATCCAGGCTAAGGACCGCTGCATAAGATCTGTAACCGCCCTCCCCTGCCACAAACTCACATAGCCCCCCCACACACAGAACATGAAAACCACCTCCCAGACTGACCAGGGTGCCTAGTGACTGCAATGTGTGTGTGACCTGCTGCTGAACCTGCCCCCGTGTCTGTACCCTGGTAAAGGTGACTGTCCTCTCCATTTACCAACCCCCTTTCCCCCCTTCAAACACACTCTCCTCTAAAAGAAC
>NW_020690386.1:0-2886 GCF_002925995.2 Terrapene triunguis
GGGGGGGGGGGTGCATGGTGAGGGGGCTGGTCTGTGGGATCAGGCCACAGTGGGGCTAGGGAAAGGTGGGGGGCTGTGACTGAGGGGGGAGGCTGGGAGGCCATGGCTGGGGAGGAGGCTGGTTCCCCATTTATGTGTCTCTTCTCCCCCCCTCCCCCAGAGTTGAAGGCTGCAGTCCTGCCCTGTGGGGAGTCCGGGGCTGTGTATGGGGACCCCCCCACTCAGCTGTCACTTTCCTGGCTGTGGAGTGGCCCATGGGGCCAGGAGCTGCTGAGTCTGAACGCGACCCTGGGGGAGCTGCCCCCCCCGCACCAGGATTGGCATCGGGGCCCGGGGGTCACTGGTGCTGCCCAACATCTCCACCTCAGACGCAGGCGTCTACAGCTGCCAGTGGGACGTGGACAGCGGTGGGAACGTGCTGCTCAATGTGCCAGGGAGCCGTGAGTCCGGGGGGATCGAGGGGCTCATGTGGGGGGCAGGGCAGTGGGGCAAGGTCTGGATGGAGGAGACGACTAGGGGGAAGGTGGTGGTTGGAGGACGGGGTGGGGAGTCCCCTCACTTGGCACCCCCCAGGGCCCCCACCCCCAGAGGGAACGATGCCCCCTGATCTCTAGCCTGCAGTGACTCAGCCGGTGTAACACAGGAGGTTTATTGAGCGTCCGAACCCAGCACCGGAAACTCTCCGGCCCCTCAGGCCTGGCCTCCCTCAGCACCATACATCTAGGTCTCTCCCCCATCCAGGTGGGCTCCGGCTGCTCCCCCTGTCCAGTACAGCCACCCCCTCCTTCCAGCTGAGCCCCCAAGATCATCTCCCCTTTGGCCCCTCCTCATCCTTTGTCTTCGGTCCCAGGTAAACAGGTCGCTGGGGCCCTCTCTCTTCCATCCTTTGTTCCCCTCTGGCTTGAACTGGCTGGTCAGGTCACCAGGGTCCTCTCTTCTCATCCCATTGTCCTTCCACTGGCCAGAACTGACTGACTGCCAAGCTGGGGTGGACCTCCTGGTCACCAGGTCACCAGTTGCTAGGGTCTCCCATCGCCAGGCCATTGTCCGGGGTCCTGGCTGCCAGGCGAGGTCACACTTGTTCCTCTGTAACAACAACCCCTCTCCCACCGCCCGGTGCCATAGGAACAGCACGCTCTCCTACCAGCCCTTCTGCTTCCCTTGGGCCCTGGCTAGATTCTCCCTGGCCAAACCCATGAGCTACGTGAGCCTTCCCCAGAATTTTCCTTTCGTCTTCCCCTCCCAGTGGTCCCTCATCAAGCCGAAGGGACCCCTCACTCTCTTTCCAGACACCAACTCGAAAGGGGGGACCACTGTGCATGTCTTGGGCCGTCAAAGTCCTGCAGCAACCTTTGCCCGGTGTGCTGGCCCCCATATCTCTAGAGAGAGGTACCGCGCAGCCAGGGGCTACCACCAGTGGTACTTCTGGTGGACCACCAGCTGCCTCCTGATCCCCCAAGGTTTTGTTTTCCCTCAGGGAGCCCTTTCCCGGTGCCGGGTCCCTTCTCTCACATGGATCTTTCCCTGCGATCCTCCCCCAGGATCTGGCAACACCCTGGCCCGCAAGGGCCCTCAGCTTCTCCCAGGCGGGACCCTTCTGCTGCTGGATCTGGAATTCAGCTGCTGGGGTCGGGGCTCGGCCCCCGTTGCTGTGTCTGTTTCTCCACCACGGGACAAAGCCTTGGTCTCAGCCCTGTTAAGCCCTGTCCCTGATAACTCACACCCCTGTTGGAGGTGTTACGTCCCCTGCTAGGTAGTTTGCTGGTGTCAGGCCAGGCGGGCGCCAACCCTTCCTCCCGTCAGCACCGCCTCTGGAAGCGGATTGGGCACCCCAGTCTCCTGGGGGACCCTATTTTAGATGTACCCTTCTTACAGGCACCTTAACCTGGAGGGTCCGACGACCCCCCTCAGGGTTAGGTTTGCACTGGACACTACATCGTCCGGGCCCAGCACATCAGCTGTGCCTGCATCACCTCAGCACCCATGTCCCAGTGCCCACGGACCTCCCTCCCATCTGCTTCGATGGGGATGAGGTGGCGACTGCCCACTGGGGTCTGCCTTATGCTAGGGTTACCATCCGTCCGTATTTCCCCGGACATGTCCGGCTTTTGCGTCTCTAAATAGCCGTCCGGGAGCAATTGGTAACAAGGTTAAAAGGTCCGGGATTTCCCCCCCTCCCCTCCCCTCCCTTCCATGCAGAGTGCGGTCTGGTGATTGGGCGGCTGGGCCTGATTGCGCCGCTTCCATTGGCCTCCAGCAGCCAGAGCCCTCCCCTGCTCCCCCCCGTGCTGCCTGCAGCCCGGTGTAACCACACAAACCGCCCCACCGGGCAGCGTGTTTTGCCTACACGTGGAGCCAGCATCTGACCGGCGTGGGCATGGTAAGGGGAGTCCCGGGGGGCAGTCAAGGAGCAGGGGGAGGGTGGGATGGGCCTGTCTGGGGATGCGGGGGTGAATATGGGGTGGGGGGCGGCAGGTTATATTCTTTTGTAGTGCCCGAGCTCCAGCAATATCCAGGGCCGGGGGCCCTGCTCCAGCAATATTTGGAGCTGGGTCGCTCCCCCAGCCCTGCCTGGAGCGGGCCCGGCCTCCCCCTGCCCCCCCCCCCCCCCCCCTCCCCCCCCCCCCCCCCCCCGCGGGTCCCTCCCCCGTCCCTGGCCGAAAGAAAGCAGCGCGCCCCTCTCCCCTGCCTGCTTGTGCTGCCTGCTGCCCCAGGGTCCTAGTGCCCCGCATCCGCTAATGGCAAGGCAGGCTGCCCTTACCCTGCCCTTCCACCCTAGCCCTGAGCCTCTCCAACGCCCCAAACCCCTCATCCCCAGCCCTCATCCCCCCACACCCTAATCCTCTGCCCCAGCCCTGAGCCCCCTCCTGCATCATGAACCCCTCA
>NW_020690387.1:0-4389 GCF_002925995.2 Terrapene triunguis
CGTCTTAAGATGTAAAAAATAGATTTATTCTGCATTCATTTGCTTCCGCCCTCCCTCCTGCTAAACCCAGGCTTTTGAGTTCAATCGTTGGGGGGGGGGCATTCTGTGTGACAGTTGTTTGTGTTTCTCCCTGATGCAAAGCCACCTTTCTTGATTTTAATTCCCTGTACCTGTACGCCATGTCGTCACTTGCCCCTCCCTCCCTCTCTCTCTCCCTCCCTCCCTTCTTCCCCTGGTCCGTCAGATATTACTTTCGCGCCTTTTTTCAGACCAGACGCCATAGCCAGCACTGGGATCATGGAGCCCGCTCAGATCACCGCGGCAATTATGAGCACTATGAACACCACGCGCATTGTCCTGGAGTATATGCAGAGCCTCCTGGACATGCCAAAGCAAAACCAGGACCAGCTGAGGAGGAGGCGATTGCAGCGCGGCGACGATAGTGATGAGGAAATTGACATGGACCTCTCACAAGGCACAGGCCCCAGCAATGTGGAAATCATGGTGTTACTGGGGCAGGTTCATGCCGTGGACCGCCGATTCTGGGCCCGGGAAACAAGCACAGACTGGTGGGACTGCATCGTGTTGCAGGTCTGGGACGATGCCCAGTGGCTGCGAAACTTTCGCATGCGTAAGGGCACTTTCATGGAACTTTGTGACTTGCTTTCCCCTGCCCTGAAGCGCCAGAATACCAGGATGAGAGCAGCCCTCACAGTGGAGAAGCGAGTGGCGATAGCCCTGTGGAAGCTTGCAACGCCAGACAGCTACCGGTCAGTCGGGAATCAATTTGGAGTGGGCAAATCTACTGTGGGGGCTGCTGTGATCCAAGTTGCCAGGGCAATGAGAGACCTGGTGATATCAAGGGTAGTGACTCTGGGAAACGTGCAGACCATAGTGGATGGCTTTGCTGCAATGGGATTCCCAAACTGTGGTGGGGCGATAGACGGAACCCATATCCCTATCTTGGCACCGGCGCACCAAGCCACCGACTACATAAACCGCAAGGGGTACTTTTCAATGCTGCTGCAAGCCCTGGTGGATCACAAGGGACGTTTCACCGACATCAACGTGGGCTGGCCGGGAAGGGTACATGATGCTCGCGTCTTCAGGCAGTCTCTTCTGTTTCGAAAGCTGGAGGAAGGGACTTTCTTCCCGGACCAGAAAATAACCATTGGGGATGTTGAAATGCCTATCGTTATCCTTGGGGACCCAGCCTACCCCTTAATGCCATGGCTCATGAAGCCGTACACAGGCAGCCTGGACAGTAGTCAGGACCTGTTCAACTACAGGCTGAGCAAGTGCCGAATGGTGGTGGAATGTGCATTTGGCCGTTTAAAAGCGCGCTGGCGCAGCTTACTGACTCGCTCAGACCTCAGCGAAAAGAATATCCCCATTGTTATTGCTGCTTGCTGTGCGCTCCACAATATCTGTGAAAGTAAGGGGGAGACATTTATGGCGGGGTGGGAGGTTGAGGCAAATCGCCTGGCCGCTGATTACACGCAGCCAGACACCAGGGCGGTTAGAGGAGCACAGCAGGGCGCGGTGCGCATCAGAGAAGCGTTGAAAACCAGTTTTGTGACTGGCCAGGCTACGGAGTGAAACTTCTGTTTGTTTCTCCTTGGTGAACCCTCCGCCCCTCCCCCCCCATCCAGTTAACTCTACTTCCCTGCAAACCAACCACCCCACCCTCCCCTACTACTCTCCCCCCTTCGAGCACCACTTGCAGAGGCAATAAAGTCATTGTTACTTCACATTCATGCATTCTTTATTAATTCAGCACACAACTAGGGGGATAATTGCAAAGGTAGGCCTGGATGGGTGGGGGAGGAGGGAAAGAAAAAGACACAGTGCACTTTAAAACTTATTGCACTGGAAATCATCTAGGCTGGAGTGATTGGGTGGCCGGAGGCCCCCCCACCGTGTTCTTGGGCGTCTGGGTGAGGAGGCAATGGGACTTGGGGAGGAGGGCTGTTGGTTACAGAGGGGCTGTACCTCCTGCTGCCTTTCCTGCAGCTCAACCATACGCAGGAGCATTTCACTTTGATGCTCCAGCAGCCGGAGCATCGACTCTTGCTTTCTGAGTACAAGTTGACGCCACCTCTCCTCTTCAGCCCGCAACTTCTCCTCTTGAGCCCGCGATTCAGCACGCCACCTCTCCTCTCGCTCATATTGGGCTTTTTTAAAATCAGTCGTTGACTGCCTCCACGCATTCTGCTGTGCTCTGTCAGCGTGGGAGGCAGTCTGTAGTTCAGTAAACATTTCGTCACGCGTCCTTCGCTTCCTTCTTCGAATATTCACTAGCCTCTGCGAAGGAGTAAGATTTGCAGCTGGTGGAGAAGGGAGAGGTTGTTAAAAAAGATACATTTTAGAGAACAATGGGTACACTCTTTCACGTTAGATTTTGCTGTTCACAACATCACACAGCACATGTGGTTTCGTTACAAGGTCGCATTTTTCCTCTTATATTGAGAGTCTCCTGGTTTGGTGTGAGAGATCACTCACGCAGTGCCAGGACACAGATTTCAGCTTGCAGGCAGCCATGGTAAGACATACAGTCTTTGGGCTTTTTTAAACCTTCTTAACATGTGAGCATGGTTTCAAACAGTAGTGCTCTCATTTCCCATACCAAGCACCCGTTTGGTTGGCCATTTAAAATGGGTTTGCAATGTAAAAGGAAGGGCTGCGATTTCAGGTTTAACATGCAGCACAAACCCAACTAACTCCCCTCCCCCACACACCCAATTCTCTGGGATGGTCACTTCACCCCTCCCCCCCACCGCGTGGTTAACAGCGGGAATATTTCTGTTCAGCAGAGCAGGAAGGGGCACCTCTGAATGTCCCCTTAATAAAATTGCGCCATTTCAACCAGGTGACCGTGAATGATATCACTCTCCTGAGGATAACAAAGAGCGATAAGGAATGGATGTTGTCTGCATGCCAGCAAACACCGGGACCATACGCTGCCATGCTTTGTTATGCAATGATTCCAGACTACGTGCTACTGGCCTGGCGTGGTAAAGTGTCCTACCATGGCGGACGGGATAAGGCAGCCCTCCCCAGAAACCTTTTGCAAAGGCTTTGGGAGTACATGAAGGAGAGCTTTCTGGAGATGTCCCTGGAGGATTTCCGCTCCATCCCCATACACGTTAACAGACTTTTCCAGTAGCTGTACTGGCCGCGATTGCCAGGGCAAATGAATCATTAAACACGCTTGTTTTTAAACCATGTGTAATATTTACAAAGGTACACTCACCAGAGGTCCCCTGTGTGCCCTCAGGGTCTTGGGTGAGTTCGGGGGTTACTGGTTCCAGGTCCAGGGTGACAAACATATCCTGGCTGTTGGGGTAACTGGTTTCTCTGCTTCCTTGCTGCTGTGAGATATCTATGTTCTCTCCATCCTCATCTTCCTCGTCCGCCGAACCCGCTTCCCTGTTTCCAGCGAGGGACGATAGCACACGCTTGGGCTAGTGGTGGCTGCACCCTCTAGAATGGCATGCAGCTCCGCGTAGTAGCGGCATGTTTGCGGCTCAGCCCCGGACCTTCCGTTTGCATCTCTGGCTTTGTGGTAGGCTTGCCTTAGCTCCTTAATTTTCACGCGGCACTGCTGTGCGTCCCTGTTATGGCCTCTGTCCTTCATGGTCTTGGAGATCTTTTCTAATGTTTTGCCGTTTCTTTTACTGTTTCGGAGTTCGGCGAGCACTGCTTCATCTCCCCAGATGGCGATCAGATCCCGTACCTCCCGTTCGGTCCAGGCTGGAGCTCTTCTGCGATCCTGGGACTGGGACTCCATCATGGTTACCTGTGCTGATGAGCTCTGCACGGTCACCTGTGCTCTCCACGCTGAGCAAACAGGAAATGAAATTCAAACGTTCGCGGGGCTTTTCCTGTCTACCTGGCCAGTGCATCTGAGATGAGAGTGCTGTCCAGAGCGGTCACAATGAAGCACTGTGGGATAGCTCCCGGAGGCCAATAATGTCGAATTCCGTCCACACTAACCCAATTCCGACCCCCTAAGGCCGATTTTATCACTAATCCCCTTGTCGAGGTGGTGTTAAGAAACCGGTTTAAAGGGCCCTTTAAGTCGAAAGAAAGGGCTTCGTAGTGTAAACGTGTCCAGGCTTAAGTCGATTTAACGCGGCTAAAGTCGACCTAAACTCGTAGTGTAGACCAGGCCTAGGAGGCTGGTCTGACTCCAGTTAAAAGGAACATGCAGGAGTGCCGCCAGCTTTTCTGCCGCCCTAGGCGGCGGAAGGTCCCGCCCCGAAATGCCGCCCCCCACAGAGGCAGCTGAAGGTCCTGCCACCGACATACCGCCGCGGTTGCCGCTCCCCAAATTGTAGCGCCCTAGGCGACCGCCTAGGTCGCCTAATGGGTTGCGCCGGCCTTGGG
>NW_020690388.1:0-1257 GCF_002925995.2 Terrapene triunguis
CCTCCCCCATTTTCCCCTTTCCTCCCCCTACATGTCCACCCTTCCTCTGTTCCCTCCCCTCCCCCTCCATCTCCACCCTCCCTGCATCCCCTCCCCCCACCCTTCCATTCCCCCGACGCCACATCTCTCTGTGCCCCCCCCCAGTCTGATACCCTGTAGGTGCCGGCTGTGCCCCCCCCACACACTGCTGAGGTTCTGGGCGGGGGCCAAGGGGTAAAACTCAGCGATTCTAGGTAACCAGAGGACGTCGTCGTCATCCCCCCTGGCCCCAGGGGGCGCTGGGCTGCAGGGAGTGGGGCAGGGGGCTCGGTAGCGGGCACCCTCCCCGTGCAGTCAGTGTGCTCTGTGACCATGACAGCCCCCTTCTGCCCCAGTGACCCCCCCTTCCCCACCAGGACTCCTGGGTTTTCTCCCCGGCTCTGCGAGGGGAGTGGGGTCTAGTGGTTAGAGCAGAGGGGGTTTGGAGCCAGGACTCCTGGGTTCTCTCCCTGGCTCTGGGAGGGGAGTGAGGTCCAGTGGTTATAGCAGGGGGGGCTGGGAGCCAGGACTCCTGGGTTCTCTCTCAGCAGGGGGGGCTGCGGATCGGGCCGGAGGGGCACCAGCAGAGCTGGCGGGGGGTGGGGGTGGAAACACTGTTGCTCTGACTGTTCTCGCCTGCCCCTGGGTTGGATTGTGGCTGAAGGGGCCGATCCGGGATCAGGCAGTGGCTCTGCTCCCCCCAACAACACACATCCTGCTGGAGCTGGGGTCACTGGCCCCTCGGCTGGGCTGGGGTGGGGGGTGGGGGGGCAGCTCAGGGGCGGGGCTCTGCTGGCAGCAGGAGGCCTTTTGGGAACAGAGGTACCTGGGCCAGGAAGAACCCCTCCCCCTTCTCCTCTAACCACCCGCCTATCCATCCCCCTCCTTTCCTCCCTCCCCTGGTCCCCCCCTCTTCCCTTCTATTCACCCCCCTCCCCCAGGCTGGGATCTCCTTCCCTCATCATCGCTGGGAGCCATGACCGCCCCGGGCTCCTGGGTCCCCTTCCGGCCGCTCCTCAAGCTGACCCTCTGCCTGCTGGTGTCCATCATGACCCTCTGCATCTTCATCCACGTAAGTAGCCGGTTCCCCTCCGCATGGCAGAGGCTCCCCTCCCCGAACCCAACGAAGGGGTCCCCAGCCACACCCCCCACCACAACCCCCGCCACAGAGCAGGGCATGTGGACCGTGAACTCCGCCGGGCGCCTGGGGAACCAGATGGGGGAATACGCCACCCTCTA
>NW_020690389.1:0-2044 GCF_002925995.2 Terrapene triunguis
CCCCCCAAGATTTGAAAGTATCTTGTCCCCTTATTGGTCCTTTGGGTTAGGTGTCAGCCAGGTTACCCGAGCTTCTTAACCCTTTACAGGTAAAAGGATTTTGGAGTCTCTGGCCAGGAGGGATTTTATAGTACTGTACACAGGAGAGCTGTTAGCCTTCCCTTTATAGTTATGACACGCCCCCCAAATCACAGATAGTGTTGGACGTCCGGTTCCACACTGGCTGTGATTTTTTCCTGGAGCTCTAGGAGAAAACAGAGTTAATAAGACACATGTACCTTTAGACATACTACTGATTATATAAAAACTAACAATATGTTTCATTCCAAGAACAATTGCTAACCAGTTAACTCTGGGAAACTTTCCCGGGAGAGTGCATCAGCCACTTTGTTAGAAGCTCCCGAAATGTGTTGTATTTCAAAATCAAAATCTTGGAGAGCTAAACTCCACCGAAGAAGTTTTTTTGTTATTTCCCTTGGCGGTATGAAGCCACTGTAGTGCAGCATGGTCTGTTTGTAGTTGGAAACGCCGTCCGCAAACATATGGGCGTAGCTTTTCCAGCGCGTACACAATGGCGTACTATTCCTTTTTGCTGATTGACCAGTGGCTTTCCCTCTCAGACAGTTTCTTGCTGAGAAACACGACAGGATGGAATTCTTGATCCGGTCCTCCCTGCATTAAAACTGCTCCCACGCCTCGCTCGGAAGCATCTGTGGTTACTAGGAACGGTTTGTCAAAGTCTGGGGCCCTTAGCACAGGGTCAGACATGAGTGTTGCCTTAAGCTGGTTAAAAGCCTTTTGACACTCATCAGTCCACTGAACTGCATTTGGCTGTTTCTTTCTGGTTAGGTCTGTCAGCGGGGCGGCGATTTGGCTGTAGTGTGGTACAAATCGCCTATTATATCCGGCCAAGCCTAAGAAGGATTGGACCTGTTTCTTTGACTTTGGAACCGGCCACTTTTGGATAGCATCCACTTTGGCCTGTAGGGGATTTATAGTTCCTTGACCCACCTGGTGCCCCAGGTACGTCACTCTGTTTTGGCCTATTTGACACTTTTTAGCCTTAACAGTTAGTCCTGCCTGCCGGATGCGCTCGAAGACTTTTTCCAGGTGCTCCAGGTGTTCTGTCCATGAATCAGAAAAAATGGCCACATCATCGAGGTAGGCAACTGCAGATTCTCCCAATCCCGCTAAGAGACCATCTACAAGTCTTTGGGAGGTGGCGGGTGCATTTTGCAACCCGAAAGGGAGTACATTGAATTCATACACCCCTGCCTGGGTGACGAAGGCGGACCTTTCCTTAGCGGGTTCATCTAGTGGTACTTGCCAGTACCCCTTGGTTAAGTCTAAAGTAGAGATGAATTGGGCATGTCCCAATTTTTCCAATAGCTCATCTGTGCGTGGCATTGGATAGTTGTCAGGACGAGTTACAGCATTTAGTTTACGGTAGTCCACGCAAAAGCGTATTTCCCCATCTGGTTTGGGAACTAGAACCACTGGAGATGCCCATGCACTATTAGAGGGGTGGATTATACCCATCTGTAGCATGTCCTGGATCTCCCTTTGTATAGCAGTTTGCGCATGAGGTGATTCCCGGTAGGGTGGGGTTCTAATTGGGTGAGCATTACCTGTGTCAATGGAGTGGTATGCCCATTCGGTCCATCCTGGACTGGCTGAGAAAATCGGTGCAAAGCTTGTGCACAGCTCCTTGATCTGCTGTCGCTGCAGACGTCCCAGGGTCGTGGAGAGGTTCACCTCTTCCACGCCACCATTCCTTTTTCCTTCGTAGTAGACACCTGCAGGCCACTCCGCGTCATCTTTTTCCTGGGCTGTAAACTGGCAAACGTTTAATTCTCTGGAATAAAAGGGCTTAAGAGAATTAACATGGTATACCTTAGGCTTTATGTTGGAGGTGGGGGAGGCTATAAGATAGTTAACAGCTCCTGGGCGCTCCTGGACCGTGAATGGTCCTTCCCACGACACTTCCATTTTATGGACCTGGAGCGCCTTTAAGACCATGACTTGGTCTCCTACTTTGAAGGAC
>NW_020690390.1:0-5543 GCF_002925995.2 Terrapene triunguis
TTTTTTGCAACAGCATCACACTGTTGACTCATATTTAGCTTGTGGTCCACTATAACCCCTAGATCCCTTTCTGCCGTACTCCTTCCTAGACAGTCTCTTCCCATTTTGTATGTGTGAAACTGATTTTTTCTTCCTAAGTGGAGCACTTTGCATTTGTCTTTGTTAAACTTCATCCTGTTTAACTCAGACCATTTCTCCAATTTGTCCAGATCATTTTGAATTATGACCCTGTCCTCCAAAGCAGTTGCAATCCCTCCCAGTTTGGTATCATCCGCAAACTTAATAAGCGTACTTTCTATACCAATATCTAAGTCGTTAATGAAGATATTGAACAGAGCCGGTCCCAAAACAGACCCCTGCGGAACCCCACTCGTTATGCCTTTCCAGCAGGATTGGGAACCATTAATAACAACTCTCTGAGTACGGTTATCCAGCCAGTTATGCACCCACCTTATAGTAGCCCCATCTAAATTGTATTTGCCTAGTTTGTCGATAAGAATATCATGCGAGACCGTATCAAATGCCTTACTAAAGTCTAGGTATACCACATCCACAGCTTCTCCCTTATCCACAAGACTCGTTATCCTATCAAAGAAAGCTATCAGATTGGTTTGACATGATTTGTTCTTTACAAATCCATGCTGGCTGTTCCCTATCACCTTACCACCTTCCAAGTGTTTGCAGATGATTTCCTTAATTACTTGCTCCATTATCTTCCCTGGCACAGAAGTTAAACTAACTGGTCTGTAGTTTCCTGGGTTGTTTTTGGGCACTATATTTGCCCTTTTCCAGTCTTCTGGAATCTCTCCCGTCTCCCATGATTTTCCAAAGATAATAGCTAGAGGCTCAGATACCTCCTCTATTAGCTCCTTGAGTATTCTAGGATGCATTTCATCAGGCCCTGGTGACTTGCAGGCATCTAACTTTTCTAAGTGATTTTTAACTTGTTCTTTTTTTATTTTATCTGCTAAACCTACCCCCTTCCCATTAGCATTCACTATGTTAGGCATTCCTTCAGACTTCTCGGTGAAGACCGAAACAAAGAAGTCATTAAGCATCTCTGCCATTTCCAAGTTTCCTGTTACTGTTTCTCCCTCTTCACTAAGCAGTGGGCCTACCCTGTCTTTGGTCTTCCTCTTGCTTCTAATGTATTGATAAAAAGTCTTCTTGTTCCCCTTTATTCCCTTAGCTAGTTTGAGCTCATTTTGTGCCTTTGCCTTTCTAATCTTGCCCCTGCATTCCTGTGTTGTTTGCCTATATTCATCCTTTGTAATCTGTCCTAGTTTCCATTTTTTATATGACTCCTTTTTATTTTTTAGATCATGCAAGATCTCGTGGTTAAGCCAAGGTGGTCTTTTGCCACATTTTCTATCTTTCCTAACCAGCGGAATAGCTTGCTTTTGGGCCCTTAATAGTGTCCCTTTGAAAAACTGCCAGCTCTCCTCAGTTGTTTTTCCCCTCAGTCTTGATTCCCATGGGACCTTACCTATCAGCTCTCTGAGCTTACCAAAATCCGCCTTCCTGAAATCCATTGTCTCTATTTTGCTGTTCTCCCTTCTACCCTTCCTTAGAATTGCAAACTCTATGATTTCATGATCACTTTCACCCAAGCTGCCTTCTACTTTCAAATTCTCAACGAGTTCCTCCCTATTTGTTAAAATCAAGTCTAGAACAGCTTCACCCCTAGTAGCTTTTTCAACCTTCTGAAATAAAAAGTTGTCTGCAATGCAGTCCAAGAATTTGTTGGATAGTCTGTGCCCCGCTGTGTTATTTTCCCAACATATATCCGGATAGTTGAAGTCCCCCATCACCACCAAATCTTGGGCTTTGGATGATTTTGTTAGTTGTTTAAAAAAAGCCTCATCCACCTCTTCCACCTGGTTAGGTGGCCTGTAGTAGACTCCTAGCATGACATCACCCTTGTTTTTTACCCCTTTTAGCCTAACCCAGAGACTCTCAACACTTCCGTCTCCTATGTCCATCTCTACCTCAGTCCAAGTGTGTACATTTTTAATATATAAGGCAACACCTCCTCCCTTTTTCCCCTGTCTATCCTTCCTGAGCAAGCTGTATCCATCCACACCAACATTCCAATCATGTGTATTATCCCACCAAGTTTCAGTGATGCCAACAATGTCATAGTTGTATTTATTTATTAGCACTTCCAGTTCTTCCTGCTTATTACCCATACTTCTCGCATTTGTATATAGGCATCTAAGATACTGGTTTGATCTTTCCTCCCGGTTTTGTCCTGACCCTCCTTTCTCTCTGCCAATATAGCCCACACTCCCTCTCGTCTCCGACCCATCTCCCAGGTCTCCATGTTCCCCACTTACCTGCGGGCTTTGCTCACCTGTCCCCGTCGAACCTAGTTTAAAGCCCTCCTCACTAGGTTAGCCAGTCTGTGTCCAAATAGGGTCTTTCCCCTCCTCGAAAGGTGAACACCATCTCTGCCTAGCAGTCCTTCCTCAAATAGCATCCCGTGGTCTAGGAAGCCAAAGCCCTCCTGGCGACACCATCTTCGCAGCCAGGCATTCACCTCCATGATGCATCTGTCTGCCCGGGCCCCTACCTTTGACAGGAAGAATCGAAGAGAATACCACCTGCGCTCCAAACTCCTTCACCCGTACTCCCAGAGCCCTGTAGTCACTCTTGATCCGCTCAGTGTCACACCGCGCAGTATCATTTGTGCCCACATGGATGAGTAGCATGGGGTAGTAGTCAGAGGGCTGGATAATCCTCGACAATGCCTCCGTAACGTCTCGGATACGGGCTCCCGGCAGGCAGCATACCTCCCGAGATGAAATGTCAGGGCGACAGATGGGCGCCTCCGTCCCCCTCAGCAGAGAGTCTCCGACCACCACTACCCTACGTTTCCTATTCGCAGTGGTGGCAGCAGACCTCCCAGCCTTAGGGGTACAAGGCTTCTCCTCCTTTACTGTAGGGGGTGATGCCTTCTTTCCTGTATCAAGAAGAGCATAACGGTTACCTATTACCACAGCGGGAGGGTTCGGAGCAGGGGTGGAGCACTGCCTGCTGCCAGAAGTAACCAGCTGCCAGTGTCCACCCTGAGCCATCTCCTCCTCCACCAGTGGTGTATCAGCAGTCCTGTGTCCTGGGACAGCTACCTCAGCTGTCTCCACATGGACACTGTCCAGGAATTGCTCGTGGATTCGGATGCTTCTCAACCTAGCCACCTCCTCCTGTAGCTCTCCCACCTGCTGCCTGAGAGATTCCACCAGCAGGCACCTTTCACATTGGATGGTCCCCCCAGCCTGGATATCAGTAAGTGGAAATTGCAAGTTACAGTCTCTGCAAAACCACACCAGGATCTGGGTAGAAGCATCCATGCTCAGGCGCTCTGTCTGGCTACAGGCGCAGGTGGAGGAGACAGAAGCAGTGCTGGCACAGGTGTTGCGGGTCTTCCTAACCATCGTAAGCCTCCCTCTGTCAAACTCCCGTCTGCAGCCCCCTGTCCGCTGAAAGGGTTGTTTAAGCAAGAAGTTTAAAGTTTTAAGGGGAATAAAGGGAAAACAGATAGAACCGGCAAGGGACCCTCGCCCCTTCCCACTCCCCTTCCCAACTCCCTTGCGAAACTCCCTGTTAGCAGCCCCTGTTCGCAAAAGCTCCCTGGTCGCTTGTGCGCTGCTTTATAAAGCCCTGGCCTGTATGAATGCCCCGCCCACTGATTAAGGCTCAGCCAATTACCAGAGGCTTCTAGGTTTCAAACCTTCCTTTGAAGCTCACAGCTTCCAACTGTCAGCCACAGCACACGGTCCTTCAAACAACCAAACAAACAAACAGACTGACAAACACAAGCTCAGCAGACAGCAAGTAACCCCCAAACACAAACAAACACACACTGCAGACAGTCACTTACCCCAAAAGGGTGCTGTATTGCTCCTCCTTCACCTGGAGAACTCCCTTGCGAAACTCCCTGTTAGCAGCCCCTGTTCGCAAAAGCCAACCAAAAGAAGGCTGAGGGGGGATATGATTGCTCTCTTTAAATATATCAAAGGGATAAATACCAGGGAGGGAGAGGAATTATTTCAGCTCAGTTCTAATGTGGACACGAGAACGAATGGATATAAACTGGCCGTGGGGAAATTTAGGCTTGAAATTAGACGAAGGTTTCTAACCGTCAGAGGGGTGAAATTTTGGAACAGCCTTCCGAGAGAAACGGTGGGGGCGAAAGACCTCTCTGGCTTCAAGATTAGGCTAGATAAGTTTATGGAGGGAATGGTTTGATGGGATAATGTGATTTTAATCAATTAGGCAATAACAGCCATCGCTGGTAAAATGAGGGTCTGGCTAGAGAATCTTGCCTGTATGCTCGGGGTTCTGCTGATCGCCATATTTGGGGTCGGGAAGGAATTTTCCTCCAGGGTAGATTGGCAGTGGCCCTGGAGGTTTTTCGCCTTCCTCTGCAGCATTGGGCAGGGGTCGCAAGCTGGAAGATTCTCTGCAACTTGAAGTCTTTAGATCACGATCTGGAGACTTCAACAGCAGAGTTAAGGGAAAGTGGGGGGGTCAGCTTTTGTGGCCTGCATCATGCGGGAGGTCAGACTAGATGACCATATCGGTCCCTTCTGACCTTAAAGTCTATGAGTCTATGAGTCTATGATGTCACTTCTCTTTCCTTGTTATTCTGGTTAACACAGCGCCCCCTACTGGTGAGATGCTAATCTAGGTCCGTCCTCTACCAGAATAGCCTAGGATTTAGTCCTTTCTCTTCATACCATTCTAGAGGGGGCAGTATCCAGTAGGGAACCAGCAGGTCATTACAGGATATTGTTAGGATTACCCCACCTACTAGAAATAGACCCTCAATCTACCTTTCCCTTCAACTCATCTGAACAATCACGTATAGAACACATAGTAACTGACACAATACCTGCACATGGTAAAGTATTCCCTCAAGGGCTTGTAGTGTTTAAGTCATGAGGGTCTGTTTCTATTGGGGTCCCACAGTTCTTGGCCCTATGCTTTGTAACATTTTTATCAATGACCTGGCAGACAACATAGTATCACTGATAAAGTTTACAGATGACACAAAAATTGCAAAATGGGAAATAATGCAGAGATTTAGAGCACAAGTCACTGCTACAGAGGGATCTGTATTGCTTGGGAAATTGGGCGCAAGTGAACAATATGTGCATTTTAGTACAGACCAATAGAAACGTGTACCTCTAGGAACAAAGAATGTAGGCCACACTTACAGGGTGGGGAACCCTATCCTGGGAAGCAGTGACTGAAAAAGACTTGAGCGGGTACGGTGGATAATCAGCTAAGCATGAGCTCCCAGGGCGATGCTGTGGCCAAAAGCGCTAATGGATGTATAAACAGAAGAATCTCGAGTAGGAGTCGAGGTTATTTTACCTCTGTATTTGGCACTGGTGTGATGGCTGCTGGAATATTGTGTCTAGTTCTGGTGCCCACAGTCCAAGAAGGATGTTGATAAATTGGAGAGGGTCCTGAGAAGAGCCATGAGAATAGTGCAAGGATTGGAAAACCTGCCTGATAGTGACAGAGTTCAATCCACT
>NW_020690391.1:0-3763 GCF_002925995.2 Terrapene triunguis
ATCATTTCTATTTTGTTAATTAACACCGTTGTCTGTATTGCTGTTTTCGCGGGAATATTTTAAACCGGGGACGCAGACTGTGGCGGGGGGCGGGTTTAGTGTTCTGATGCAAATGATGCTTCTAAACTCCCGGAATGACTGGCTCCGCACTGGTGGACTGGTTATTTCAATGGAGCCTGCCAGCACTCCTGGGGGGGACTGTGTGTATGTGTCGGCTATGTGACTTTCTGGCAGGGGGGGTAGGGTTACAGGTCCCCTGCTGCGTGGATCTGTGAGCCAGGATAAGGACCGCTGCATAAGATCTGTAACTGCCCTCCCCCGCCAGAACATGAAAAACACCTCCCAGACTGACCAGGGTAACCAGTGACTGCACTGTGTATGTGTCCTGATGCTGGACCTGACACCGCCTCTGTACCCTGCTAAAGGTCACTGTCCTGTCCAATTACCAAGCCCCTTCCCCCCTCCAGACAGACTCTCCCTCAAAAGAACTTGACTGAAACAGCAATGAACAGAAACAAACATTTTATTGCGAACCAGACATGAAACGTGGGGGGTGAAACTTGGACGGGGGCTTGTGTGAGGTGGGTAGGAAAGGACTTATGAAATTTTGGGGAATGTCAGCCTTCTAGTGCTAGAGCAGTCTGCAGGGGTTGACTGAAAGTTTTAACGGCCCTTGCCGCCCCTCCTTCTTTGGACTTTGGGTGAGGGTGGTGTGGGACTTGGTGGCGGGTGAGGGCGGTTACAGATAGACTGCAGCGGGGCTCTGTCCTCCTGCCTCCGGTCTTGCAGAACATCCACAAGGTGCCGGAGCGTGTCCGTTTGCTCCCTCATTAGTCCAAGCAGCTTTTCAGTAGCCTGTTGGTCCTCCTGACGCCACCTCTCCTCCCGTTCCATGACTGCTCGGTGCATTTGTGACAAGTTCTCCCTCCACTGTGTCTGCTGGGCTGCCTGGGCTCGGGAGCATCCCATTAGTTCTGAGAACATGTCTTCACGCGTCTTCTTCCTCCGCCTAATCTGCGCTAGCCTCTGGGAGTGTGCTGACAGGCTGGGTTGGGAGACAGTCGCAGATGTGTCTGTGTGAATTGTAAAAAGGGAGTGAATTCCTGAGACAGATAAATGAAATTGTATACAAAGAACCTAGTCTTTCTCTGTGAACAAGACCATGCACTGCACCTCTCACATGCGCACTCAGGACAAGGTCGAATTTTCGGCCCTCACCTTCAGTGCCTGTGGACTTGCGGTGGTCTTGGAGTGATCAGAGAACTGTGGCTGGAGACCTGAACTTCTGGAGCGGGCAATAATGGTAAGCCGTAGACTTGTGGCTGCTTAAAACTCCAGCAGTAGCACTGGCCTCCTTTCACATTGAAAGCAATGCCAGTCTCTGCTGCCAGCAATCAGGACAGCATCAACTCTGCCCCTGTCCCACCCCCTCGCGGCTGTCCCAGGGAAAGATCCCTGTATGCTGCCCCTCTCCCTCCACCGCGTGGCTGTAAAGCAGTCCCAATACTAACATTCCCCTCCCTAATTCAAAGCAGGGCGTCATGAGCGACATCACCCTCCTGAGGATCCCGGACACCCAGAAAGAACGCATGCTGCGGGAAAGCATGCAGAAACCGGGGCCGTATGCCGCCATGCTATGTCGGGCCATGATCCCCGAGTACTTGATTGTGGCGTGGAGGGGACATGTCTGCTACCACGGAGGGCCCACTAAGATCGCCCTACCCCGGAACCTCATAAACAGGCTTGAGATCTACCTCCACGAGACCTACGAGGAGTTCTCCTACGAGGATTTCTCGTCAATCCCCGGCCACATTGACCGGATTTTCGCCTAGGTGCACTGGGACTATGGAGTGGAGCGTCTTGGGCCTCGGAATCATGTAGTAACGGACATTGTGAAAAATTTTTAAAATACTTGGGACTAAATTGAGAAGAGCCTAAGACAGAGAAATCATGAAAACCCATTTGTTACCTTTGTAAATATTCCTGTTTTGTACCTGATTATTTTTTACTAGTTTACAGCACTTTTATAAACATACATTGTTAATAGTATAAATATTACCGTTCTGTTTTAAATAAATGTTTACATGTTTACAGCACTTACTGCTTGATCCTTCCCCTGATTCTGTGTCCGGGGTAAGGGATGGGGACGGTTGGTACGGGATCTCGGTAAGGGTGATGAAGAGCTCCTGGCTGTCGGGGAAATCAGCGGTGCCAGCGCTGTCGACTGCCTCGTCCTCCTCATCTCCTTCTTCATCTTCCCCGTCCGCTAACGTGTCCGACGAGGAACCGGCCGCGGACAATATCCCATCCTCGGAGTCCACGGTCAGGGGTGGGGTAGTGGTGGCGGCCGCTCCCAGGATGGAATGCAGTGCCTCGTAGAAACGGGATGTGTGGGGCTGGGATCCGGATCGTCCGTTAGCCTCTTTGGTTTTTTGGTAGCCTTGTCTCAGCTCCTTGATTTTCACGCGGCACTGCGTTGCATCCCGGCTGTAGCCTCTCTCTGCCATGGCTTTGGAGATCTTCTCGTAGATCTTAGCATTCCTTCTTTTGGAGCGCAGCTCTGAAAGCACGGACTCATCGCCCCACACAGCGATGAGATCCAAGACTTCCCGATCAGTCCATGCTGGGGCCCTCTTTCTATTAGATTGCACGGCCATCTCTGCTGGAGAGCTCTGCATCGTTGCCACTGCTGCTGAGCTCACCTCGATGTCCAAACAGGAACTGAGATTCAAACTGCCCAGACAGGAAAATGAATTCAAATTTTCTCGGGGGGGTGGCTGGTCAGAGCATCCGAGCTCGGACTGCTGTCCAGAGCGTCAACAGAGTGGTGCACTGTGGGATAGCTCCCGGAGCTATTAGCGTCGATTTCCATCCACACCTAGCCTAATTCGATATGGCCATTTCGAATTTAGCGCTACTCCTCTCGTTGGGGAGGATTACAGAAATCGATTTAAAGAGAGCTCTATGTCGAAATAAATGGCTTCCTGGTGTGGACGGGTGCAGGGTTAATTCGATATAACGGCGCTAAATTCGACATAAAAGCCTAGTGTAGACCAGGCCTAAGGGTGTATAAAATACAATCAATACATGACATGGTGACTGAACAGAATGAAATGTAATATTCTCTGAAATTCTAATGTATAAAGTGAGATTTCTGCCTTGTTCACAAGATAAAAGCTGCTGCTTAATATCACAGAATGTTGAATATTCCAGTAGAAGTATGCAAGTTGTTATTAAGAAATTAAAAACATGAGACCAGATCCCTAGCTGGGATAAATCAGTGTAACTCCGTTAATTTGGAGAGGTTATTTTGGTAATGGTGTTTTAAATGGAGAAGGAACAGGGAAACTTGGATACTTTAATCCAAAAATATGTTTTAAGTGTCCTCTAATGACATTAAGAGATTTTTCTTGGCACCCAACCCTGTGCCAAGAATTATTCACATGACAGTCTCCCACCTCATGCTTCATACTGGCTCTTTGGCTCAAGCCCCAAGAGCATTTGTTTGTAAAGTTTGTATATAACAGGCAAAACTATAGAGAATTCTACAATAAGGAAATTGACAGTTTGTGGTTGATAACACTACATCTGGTTGAACATCAGAATATCCCTTCTGTGGGACATTCTGGAATTTTGATTTTAAAAAAATCATTCTTTTTCAGAACAAAGAGTGAAAATTTTCCATGGAAGGGACGTTCCAAAAACATTTCATTGAAAAAGAATTGAAGCATTTATTTTGAAAATTTCAAAATGATATTCCATG
>NW_020690392.1:0-4306 GCF_002925995.2 Terrapene triunguis
AAATGTGTTTTAACACAGCCAAATGCAAAGGGATTCAGCGAGGAATGAAGGTGCTAAAGAGCTCTTTGATCTAGAGAAGAAAAGCAGAACAACCACCAATGGCTGGAAGCTGAAGCCAGACAAATGCTGTGACGTTGTGCAGTCTATATGGTTTTATAAAAACATGATAATAAGTGAATATAATGTAACTGGGATAGTTTTATAAAAATTTGATAAGTGACTATAATGCAAATGGGATATGCTTCGTGCAAAAGGTCTCTTGTAAGGTATCATTACAAAGCTTATAATCTACTGAGTATGATCATCTGATTTGTATAAATGTACCACTCTTGTATCTAAAACTAGAAATATAAAACATAACTCTGAGGGCCTATTGTAATTATGTAAAGTGTGGGCCATTAATGATGGTTTGGAATCTTGATGACTCCCATTAACAAGGACCATTGTCTGCAGATGACTGTGTTTACCTGTGAGTCTTCCTGTATATGTGTGTGCTGGCAAGTGAGTAATGAAGTCTTGCAGTGACATGTGATCATGTCACCTGAACTGGAATCCATCTTTAACCTGGTGCTTTTCCAGTGAGGGAGGGTGAAAACCCAGAGGGACAAAGAGTTCCCGCCTTATGCAAAAGATATATAAAGGTGTGGAAGAGAACAGAGGGAGAGAGGAGCCATCATGGAGAAGCCCCTAGCTAACACCTAAGCTGGAACAAGAGCTGTACCAGGGGAAAGAATTGTGCCCAGGCCTGGAAGGTGTCCAGTCTGAGAAAAACTTACTGAAGCATCTCTGAGGGTGAGATTATCTGTATTTAGTTTGATTAGGCATAGATTTGCGCATTTTATTTTATTTTGCTTGTGACTTACTTTGTTCTGTCTGTTACTACTTTGAACCACTTAAATCCTACTGTCTGTATTTAATAAAATCACTTTTATTTAGTAATTTACTCAGAGTATGTATTAATACCTGGGGGAGCAAACAGCTGTGCATATCTCTCTATCTGTGTTATAGAGGGCGAACAACTTATGAGTTTGCCCTGCATAAGCTTTATGCAGGGTAAAACGGATTTACCTGGGTTTAGACCCCATTGGGAGTTGGGCATCTGAGTGCTAAAGACAAGCACACTCCTGTGAGCTGTTTTTGGGTACACTTGCAGCTTTGGGACAAGTGATTCAGACCCTTGGTCTGTGTTGGAGCCAGACAGGAGTGTCTGACACAGCAAGACAGGGTGCTGGGGTCCTGAGCTGGCAGGGAAAACAGAAGCAGGGGTAGTCTTGGCACATCGGGTGGCAGCTCCCAAGGGGGTTTCTGTGATTCAGCGAGGAATGAAGGTGCTAAAGAGCTCTTTGATCTAGAGAAGAAAAGCAGAACAACCACCAATGGCTGGAAGCTGAAGCCAGACAAATGCAAATTAGACACAATTTTTTTTTCATTAACCATTGGAAGAAGCTACCAAGGGAAGTGGTGAGTTCTTCATCTCTTGATGCCTTCAAATCCAGACTGGATGCCCTCCAAGAAGATGCTGTGGTGTATTTGAGCCCTTGAATCCCCACCAGAAGATGGTTTGGAAACTCGTGGTGATTGGGGGAGATCCCGGACAATTGGAAAAAGGCAAATAGAATGTCCAATTTTAAAAAAGGAAAGAAGGAGAATCCAGGGATCTACAGACCAGTCAGCCTCACCTTGGTCCCTGGAAAAATCATGAAGCAGGTCCTCAAGGAATCCATTTTGAAGCACTTGGAGGAGAAGAAGGTGATCAAAAACAGTCAACATGGATTCACCAAGAGCAATTCATGCCTGACCAACATGATTGCCTTCTATGATGAGATAACTGGCTCTGGATATGGGAAATGCCATGGAAGTGATATACCTTAACTTCAGCGAAGCTTTTGATACGGTCTCCCAAAGAATTCTTGCAAGCAAGTTAAAGAAGTATGGATTGGATGAATGGACTATAAGGTGGAAAGAAAGCTGACCAGATCGTCGGGCTCAACAGTTAGTGATCAACAGCTCGATGTCTAGTTGGCAGCTGGTATCAAGCAGAGTGCCCCAGGGGTTGGTTTTGTTCAACATCTTCATTAATGATCTGGATGATGGGATGAATTGCATCCTCAGCAAGTTTGCAGATGACACTAAGATGTGGGGGAGAGGTAGATATGCTGGAAGGTAGGGATAGGGACCAGAGTGACCTAGACAAATTGGAGGGTTGGGCCAAAAGAAATCTGATAAGACTCAACAAGGACAAGTGCAGTCCTGCACTTAGGATGGAAGAATCCCATGCACTGCTACAGACTAGGGACCGAATGGCTAAGCAGCAGTTCTGCAGAAAAGGACGTGGAAATTACAGTGGATGAGAAACTGGATATGAGTCAACAGTGTGCCCTTATTGCCAAGAAGGCT
This sequence comes from Terrapene triunguis, assembly GCF_002925995.2. NCBI lineage: Eukaryota > Metazoa > Chordata > Testudines > Emydidae > Terrapene > Terrapene triunguis. The sequence goes on from NW_020690392.1 coordinate 2,398, forward strand.
AATGGCATATTGGGCTGTATTAGTAGGAGCATTGTCAGCAGATTGAGGGAAGTGATCGTTTCCCTCTATTCGGCACTACTGATGCCACATCTGGAATATTGCATCCAGTTTTGATCCCCCCACTACAGAAGGGTTGTGGACAAATTGGAGACAGTCCAGTGGAGGGCAACAAAAATGATTAGGGGGCTGAGGCACATGACTTACGAGGAGAGGCTGAGGGAACTGGCGTTATTTAGTCTGCAGAAGAGAAAAGTGAGGAGGGATTTGATAGCAGCCTTCAACTACCTGAAGGGGGTTTCAAAGAGGATGGAGACAGGGCCGGCTCCAGGCACCAGCGAAGGAAGCAGGTGCCTTGGGCAGCCAATAGAAAGGGGCGGCAGTGCGTCCGTTGTCGGGGCGGCACGTTCAGTTCGGCGGCAGCAGCACTTGGGCGGCAGTTCAATCGGCCCACCTTGGATCTGCGGCAATTCAGCGGCAGGTCCTTCACTTGCTGTCTTCCTCTTCAGCAGCATTTCGATGGCAGCTCGATTGGGTTCTTCTTTCTTTTCTTTTTTTTCGCTGCTTGGGGCGGCAAAAAAGCTGGAGCCAGCACTGGATGGAGAAAGGCAGTTCTCAGTGTTGGCAGATGACAGAACAAGAAACAATGGTCTCAAGTTGCAGTGGGGGAGGTCTAGGTTGGATATTAGGGAAAACTTTTTGACAAGGAGGGTCCAATGGGTTACCTAGGGAGGTGGTGGAATCTCCATCCTTAGAGGTTTTTAAGTCCTGGCTTGAGAAAGCCTTGGCTGGGATGATTTAGTTGGGATTGGTCCTGCTTTGTGCAGGGGATTGCACCTCCTGAGGTCTCTTCCAACCCTAATCTTCTATGATTCTATATTTCCATCTGCACAGTTTTTAAACAAACACCTAAATGACATAACAATCTAAACTCAAGAGTCCTGGGATTTTTAGTGACTCAAAAGCCAATCAAATGTCCAAATTTTCCCTGAGTCTCACATACTTTCCAGCAACTCAAAGCTCAGCCAGCTCTACACATGTGGAAAACACTTGCAATATGTAAATCCCAAATCTGAAAACTCCATAAACTTCTTAATAATCTCCCTTGGAACCAAAATGCCAGGTGGCTAATGCCCAAATCCCCAATGTAGAATCTTTATTGGTCTAGTCTAGTGAAACTCTGGGGATTTCAGAGCTCTTTCATCTTATATCAGTGTTAGTGGAAAGGTCAGAAATAATATAATGAGATTTCTGGGGCTGATTCGTCTTTGGACCTAGATGTGTTTTCTTTACCAGGAGAGCGGTGAACAACTCCGAGACATGACTTCCCAGTGGCATTCTTCATTGCTTAACGTCAACTGTCCCTGAGATCACAGACACGGTAGAGTGAAGGGTTCAGAATTTAGACATAAAGTATGGAAAATGTTAACTGTAATACTAAGAATTTGAAACTGTTCTATGACAATTCTGTTTTATGACAAGTTTCAAAGTTTCAAAATTTGTTTTTGTTCTGCAAGGGAACAAAACCAAAACAATTTGAACATTTTCATGAAATGGAATTGGCTGAAATTTCTGGTATTGGAGTAAAAAGATCAGGTTTTCAGTTTCTTCTATCTATCTATCTATCTATCTATCTATCTATCTATCTATCTATCTATCCTCAGAAGCGATCTGAGAGCCCTGGATCTCAGAAATCTTCCCATTAGAAACTTCATTGAATCAATACATCTCTGGCAAGCATCTCCGCTTCAATGAAACAGCAGCACATTTTGATGAAAATACATTTACTTGAAAATGTTCTGACCAGCCTCTACTAAGTTGCATGCATTTGTGTTATGGAGAGGGGGGAAATGCTCAGATAAGGAAATAATATTTTGAGTGGGGTTTAACACTTACAGCCAGATTTTCAAAG
>NW_020690393.1:0-4505 GCF_002925995.2 Terrapene triunguis
AAATGGAGCAGTTTTTAGAGGGTGTTCCTGAGGAAATAGAAAGGTACATCCTAGATGGGAAGCCCAAAACTGTAACCGAGGCGGGGGAGATTGGAGCCAAATGGGTGGAGGTGACAGAAAAGAAAAAAGCTAGTAGCAGTTGGAGCGAATATCAGAAGGGGCAAGCCGAAACAAAACCTTACCACCGGGGACAACCCAAGGCCCCACCCACATCCCAAGGGAAACCCCAGACGCCTTCTCACCCCACCACACCAGTCTCCATCAACCAACATCGCCCCGGTGATACCTTAGCAGGGCGATGTTTTAAATGTAATGAACTGGGGCATATAAAGGCTCACTGCCCCAAGAACCCTAACCGATTACAGTTCATTACACCCCAATCACACCAAAGATCCCCAGACCCAGATGCCTCTCTCATACCCTCGGAGCGAAGGGAAACCTTGAGAGTGGGCGGAAAGAAGGTTATCGCTTGGAGGGACACTGGGGCACAAGTGTCAACTATCCACCAATCCCTAGTGGACCCCAAACTCATCAACCCGGAGGCTACAGTGACAATTCAACCCTTCGTGTCACAGTCTGTAACCTTGCCTACAGCCCAGTTGCATGTCCAGTACAAGGGCTGGGCAGGAATGTGGACTTTTGCAGTCTATGACAATTATCCCATCCCCATGCTGCTGGGGGAAGACTTGGCCAACCATGTGAAGCTAGCCAAGAGGGTGGGAATAGTCACCCGCAGCCAGGCTAAGCAAGCTTCCACCCCCATCCCTGTTCCTGAGCCGTCCACCAGGGCCCCGTCTGTGTTACCGGAGACCCAAACACAGGTGGTGGAACCGGATCCCCTGCCAACGACTGCAACAGCCGTAGTGGATCCAATCCCAGAGACCCAGCCAAAGCCAGTCCCGGAACCGGAACTGGCAACGCAACCAGCACCAGAACCATTGCCGGCACGGAGTCCAGCGCTTGCAAACCCGTCTACAACTCCAATGCCAGAGGGCACCAGCGAGCCTGAACTGGCGGAAGCAGCAGATAACCCTACCCAAGAGGCTCAGCCAGAGCCTGAGATACCACATAGTGCACCAGCGGACAGCGGTTCACGGTCAGTGGAAACAGCCCCAGCACCTGCATCGCTTCCAGAGGGACCAAGCCCCAGTCCACAGTCCAAGGAGGAACTGATGTCTCCAGCATCAAGGGAACAGTTCCAGGCCGAGCAGGAAGCAGATGACAGCCTTCAGAAAGCTTGGGCGGCGGCACGGAGCACCCCACCGCCTCTCAGCTCTTCTAACCGATCCCGGTTTGTTGTAGAACAAGGACTTTTATACAAGGAGACTCTTTCTGGTGGGCACCAGGAAGACTGGCATCCTCAAAAACAGTTGGTAGTTCCCACTAAGTATCGGGTAAAGCTCTTGAGCTTAGCCCATGATCATCCCAGTGGCCATTCTGGGGTGAACAGAACCAAAGACCGGTTGGGGAAGTCCTTCCACTGGGAGGGAATGGGCAAGGACGTTGCTAATTATGTCCGGTCTTGTGAGGTGTGCCAACGAGTGGGAAAGCCCCAAGACCAGGTTAAAGCCCCTCTCCAGCCACTACCCATAATTGAGGTCCCATTTCAGCGAGTAGCTGTGGATATTCTGGGTCCTTTCCCAAAGAAGACACCCAGAGGAAAGCAGTACGTACTGACTTTCATGGATTTTGCTACCCGATGGCCGGAAGCTGTACCCTTAAGCAACACCAAGACTAAAAGTGTGTGCCAGGCATTAGCAGACATTTTTGCCAGGGTAGGTTGGCCCTCCGACATCCTTACAGATTCGGGAACTAATTTCCTGGCAGGGAACATGAAAAACCTGTGGGAAGCTCATGGGGTGAATCACTTGGTTGCCACCCCTCATCACCATCAAACCAATGGTCTGGTGGAGAGGTTTAATGGAACTTTGGGGGCCATGATACGTAAATTCATAAATGAACACTCCAATGATTGGGACCTAGTGTTGCAGCAGTTGCTTTTTGCCTACAGGGCTGTACCCCATCCCAGTTTAGGGTTTTCACCATTTGAACTTGTGTATGGCCGCGAGGTTAAGGGGCCATTACAGTTGGTGAAGCAGCAATGGGAGGGGTTTACGCCTTCTCCAGGAACTAACATTCTAGACTTTGTAAGCAACCTACAAAACACCCTCCGACACTCTTTAGCCCTTGCTAAAGAAAACCTAAAGGATGCTCAGGAAGAGCAAAAGGCCTGGTATGATAAACATTCCAGAGAACGGTCCTTCAAAGTAGGAGACCAAGTCATGGTCTTAAAGGCGCTCCAGGCCCATAAAATGGAAGCGTCGTGGGAAGGACCATTCACGGTCCAGGAGCGCCTAGGAGCTGTTAACTATCTCATAGCCTCCCCCACCTCCAACATAAAGCCTAAGGTATACCATGTTAATTCTCTTAAGCCCTTTTATTCCAGAGGATTAAACGTTTGCCAGTTTACAGCCCAGGAAACAGATGACGCGGAGTGGCCTGCAGGTGTCTACTACGAAGGAACAAGGAATGGTGGCGTGGAAGAGGTGAACCTCTCCACGACCCTGGGACGTCTGCAGCGACAGCAGATCAAGGAGCTGTGCACAAGCTTTGCACCGATTTTCTCAGCCACTCCAGGACGGACCGAACGGGCATACCACTCCATTGACACAGGTAATGCTCACCCAATTAGAACCCCACCCTACCGGGAGTCACCTCATGCCCAAGCGGCTATACAAAGGGAGATCCAGGACATGCTACAGATGGGTATAATCCGCCCCTCTAACAGTGCATGGGCATCTCCAGTGGTTCTAGTTCCCAAACCAGATGGGGAAATACGCTTTTGCGTGGACTACCGTAAGCTAAATGCTGTAACTCGTCCTGACAACTATCCAATGCCACGCACAGATGAGCTATTGGAAAAATTGGGACATGCCCAATTCATCTCTACTTTAGACTTAACCAAAGGGTACTGGCAAGTACCACTAGATGAACCCGCTAAGGAAAGGTCCGCCTTCGTCACCCAGGCAGGGGTGTATGAATTCAATGTACTCCCTTTCGGGTTGCGAAATGCACCCGCCACCTTCCAAAGACTTGTAGATGGTCTCCTAGCGGGATTGGGAGAATCTGCAGTTGCCTACCTCGATGATGTGGCCATTTTTTCTGATTCATGGACAGAACACCTGGAGCACCTGGGAAAAGTCTTCGAGCGCATCCGACAGGCAGGACTAACTGTTAAGGCTAAAAAGTGTCAAATAGGCCAAAACAGAGTGACGTACCTGGGGCACCAGGTGGGTCAAGGAACTATAAATCCCCTACAGGCCAAAGTGGATGCTATCCAAAAGTGGCCGGTTCCAAAGTCAAAGAAACAGGTCCAATCCTTCTTAGGCTTGGCCGGATATTATAGGCGATTTGTACCACACTACAGCCAAATCGCCGCCCCGCTGACAGACCTAACCAGAAAGAAACAGCCAAATGCAGTTCAGTGGACTGATGAGTGTCAAGAGGCCTTTAACCAGCTTAAGGCAACACTCATGTCTGACCCTGTGCTAAGGGCCCCAGACTTTGACAAACCGTTCCTAGTAACCACAGATGCGTCCGAGCGAGGCGTGGGAGCAGTTTTAATGCAGGAAGGACCGGATCAAGAATTCCATCCTGTCGTGTTTCTCAGCAAAAAACTGTCTGAGAGGGAAAGTCACTGGTCAATCAGCGAAAAGGAATGCTACGCCATTGTGTACGCGCTGGAAAAGCTACGCCCATATGTTTGGGGACGGCGTTTCCAACTACAAACAGACCATGCTGCGCTACAGTGGCTTCATACCACCAAGGGAAATAACAAAAAACTTCTTCGATGGAGTTTAGCTCTCCAAGATTTTGATTTTGAAATACAACACATTTCGGGAGCTTCTAACAAAGTGGCTGATGCACTCTCCCGGGAAAGTTTCCCAGAGTTAACTGGTTAACAATTGTTCTTGGAATGAAACATATTGTTAGTTTTTATATAATCAGTAGTATGTCTTATTAACTCTGTTTTCTCCTAGAACTCCAGGAAGAAATCACAGCCAGTGTGGAACCGAACGTCCAACACTATCTGTGATTTGGGGGGCGTGTCATAACTATGAAGGGAAGGGTAACAGCTCTCTGTGTACAGAGACTCCAAATCCTTTTACCTGTAAAGGGTTAAGAAGCTCGGGTAACCTGGCTGACACCTGACCCAAGGACCAATAAGGAGACAAGATACTTTCAAATCTTGGGGGGGGAAAGGCTTTTGTGTGTGCTCTTTGTTTTAAAAAGGAGGGTTCGCTCTTGGGACTGAGAGGGACCAGACATCAATCCAGGTTCTCCCCATCTTTCTAAACAAGTCTCTCCTATTTCAAACTAGTAAGTAAAAGACAGGCAAGGCGTCTTAGATTTACTTTGTTTTCTCAACTTGTAAATGTACCTTTTTACCAGAGTGTGTATCTTTGTTTGCTGTACTTTGAACCTAAGACAGAGGGGGGTCCTCT
>NW_020690394.1:0-2393 GCF_002925995.2 Terrapene triunguis
GGGATGGACAGACGGAAGGACGGGTGGGCGGGCGAAGGAGGGGAGAGATGGACAGACAGATGGATAAGTGGGTGGGTGGAAGAGGGGAGGGATGGACAGACGGACGGACGGGTGGGCGGGCGGGAGAGGGGACGGATGGACAGACAGACGGACAGATGGGTGGGCGGGCGGAAGAGGGGAGGGATGGATGGGCGGAAGGATGGGCGGAAGAGGGGGTAGATGGACAGACAGACGGACGGGTGGGCAGGCGGAAGAGGGGTTGGATGGACAGACGGACCGATGGATGGGCGGGCGGAAGAGGGGATGGATGGGCAGACGGAAGGACGGGTGGGCGGGCGGAAGAGGGCATGGATGGACAGATGGACCGATGGATGGGTGGGCGGAAGAGGGGATGGATGGACAGACGGAAGGATGGGCGGGCGGAAGGACGGGTGGGGGGCGGAAGAGGGGACGGATGGACAGACGGACGAACGGGTGGGCGGGTGGGAGAGGGGATGGACAGACGGAAGGACGAGTGGGCGGGCGGAAGAGGGCATGGATGGACAGACGGAAGGATGGCGGCGGCAGAAGGACGGGTGGGCGGGCAGAAGAGGGGACAGATGGACAGACGGACGTACGGGTGGGCAGGTGGGAGAGGGGATGGACAGACAGAAGGACGGGTGGGCGGGCGGAAGAGGGGACGGGATGGACAGACGGACGGATGGACGGACGGATGGGTGGGCGGGCGGAAGAGGGGACGGATGGATGGGCGGAAGGACGGGTAGGCGGGCGGAAGAGGGGACGGATGGACAGACGGAAGAACAGATGGGTGGGCGAAGGGCATGGATGGACAGACGGAGGGACGGGTGGGCGGGCGGAAGAGGGGAGGGATGGACAGATGGACGAACGGACGGATGGGGCGGGCGGGAGAGGGGATGGATGGACAGATGGAAGGACGGGCGGGCGGAAGAGAGGACGGGTGGGCGGGCGGAAGAGGGGAGGGATGGACAGACGGAAGGACGGATGGGCGGGTGGAAGAGGGGAGGGATGGACAGACGGAAGGACGAGTGGGCGGGCGGAAGAGGGGAGGGATGGACAGACAGATGGACGGACGGACGGATGGGGACGGGTGGGAGAGGGCCCGCGGTGGGACACTCACTCTCTTTGGCCTTGGACTCCTTGTTGCGGATGATGTAGAGGTACCGGGGGCTCTCGGGGCAGAAGGGGAACATGACCAGCTGAAGGGCCGAGGGGGCCACGGTCAGACCCAGGAGCAGGGGCCAGAGCTCGGGGGTGCCGAGGAGGGAGTCCAGCCCAAACACCTGCCGGGGGCGGAGATAGAGAGAGATTTCAGGACGGCGCCGCCCACTGGCCCCCCCCCCGCCCGCGGCCGATCCCCCGCCCCCCCCCGCCGCACAGCGCCCCCAAGGGCCTGTTACCTGGGCAATGAGGATCCCGATGACGAGGGCCAGCTGGTGCAGGGTCCCCAGCGCCCCCCGCAGGTGGGTGGGGGAAATTTCACCCACGTACATGGGGACCAAGCCAGAAACCAGCCCTGGGAGAGAGAGGGGAACCGCAGATTAGTAGGAGGTGTGGGCGGGGGGGGGGGGGGAGCGTGCCCCCTAGGTCTGTGGGGGGGAGTTGAGGCAGAGGGTGGTGACCCCTCCCCCACATACACAGCGCCCCCTTTAAAAGGTGGGGCTTGTATGCTAATGACTGAGTCATGGTGGGAGGGGTGGGGGTGGTACCTGTGACATGCAGAACCCAATGACGGCCCCCCACCCAGGTCCCGGGGCACCCCACGCAACCAGTCCCCACAGCACCCACTGCTCATCCACCCAGATCCCACCCCCCACCCCGCACCCTACATCGCCCGGCATCCACCACCCCATCCATCCATCCACCCAGGTTCCCCCACACCCCCGACCCATGGCACCACCCATCCCCCACCCCCTGGCCTCACCCCTCACCCCCATGCTGCTTTGTGGGAGAGAGCGGGGCCCCCAGAGCTCCTCCCTCCCAGCCCCCGTCATCCGATTGGCCCACGGGCGCTGTCCGTTACCTGAGTAGGCACCAATCAGGAACCGGCCGAGGATCATCATCTCGTAGGAGCAGCCCAGCTTGGCCAGCCCCATGAGGGCCCCTCCCAGGAAGGCCAGGGCATTATTGATAATCATGGCCCGCTTCCTGGGGGGGGGAGGGGAGAGAGGCTGAGACACCAGGGACCCCAGCCCCATGTGCCCTGGCCCCCCCGGCTGCCCCACCCCACTCCCCACAGCACAGCGCCCCCTGCTGAGCCCCTGCCCCGCTCCCTGCCCCACAGCGCCCCCTAGTGCCGCCCTGGGGCCAGCCCCGCCTGCCAGGGGAGAGCGCCCCCTGCTGAGCCCCCCCCCCCGCTCCCTGCCCCACAGCGC
>NW_020690394.1:2493-4064 GCF_002925995.2 Terrapene triunguis
GCTCCCTGCCCCACAGCGCCCCCTAGCGCCGCCCTGGGGCCAGCCCCGCCTGCCCGGGGAGAGCACCCCCCCAGCAGGGGGCGGAGCGGGGTTACCTGCCCAGCCACTCGGAGACGACCCCCACCAGGAAGGAGGAGATCATGCCCCCGATGGAGAAGATGGCGACCGACAGGGACCAGAGGGTGGTGAGCGTGGCGAGGTCGATGGACGCGTTGTGCCGCGCCAGCCAGGTGGCGTTATAGTTCTGCTCGATGATCTGGGAGGGGTCGAGGTGGGGGGAGAAAAGGGGGTCACTGCCCGGTGCCCCTCACTCCCCACCTGCAGCCCTGGGCCCCCCTCCCCTCAGCTTCACACTCCCTGTTTCTTAGGGGTGACGCCGAGGGCCCCATTCCCCACCCCCCTGAGCCAGCCAGTCCCCGTCCTGGGGCCAGGTGGGAGCCGGCGCCCCCTAGAGGGGACAGGCCCCAGCCCCATTCCCCACCCCCCTGAGCCAGCCAGTCCCCGCCCTGGGGCCGGGTGGGAGCCAGCGCCCCCTAGAGGGGACAGGCCCCTGCCCCTTCCCCGCCCCCCTGAGCCAGCCAGTCCCTGTCCTGGGGCCAGGTGGGAGCCAGCGCCCCCTAGGGGGGAAAGCGCGTTGGGGGGAGTCTCTTACCTTTTGGGGGGCATTGATCACACCGATGTTGTACCCGCACTGCAGGGACCCCAGCACGGCCGTGAAGACCGACAGCACCAGGGTCGAGGTTATCCCCGGCCCGGCTTGGGGCGGGACTTCGTCCTCCTGCAGAGACACAAGGGGCGCCCCCTGCTGGTGAGCTCCCTGCATCCCCGGGGAGCCGTGGGGGGCGGGACCCCATCCCTCCCTGCCCTCCCGGCACCGCTGCAGGGCAGTTCGCAGCAACGGGCGTGCAAAGCCCCAGGGCAAACACTGAAAGCGTTGCACGCCCACCCCCGTGCAAGTTGCACGGCCCTGTGCAATGGTGCCCAGGTTTGTCCCGCCTCTGCATGGCTACGGAAAGGAGGCAAAGCCTCGTGCAAACCCAGAGGGGGCTTGCACCGCCTCGCACGATGGAAGAGGGGTAACGTGCCCCTCCCGGTCGTGCAAACACGTACGGATTTCGTAGCGTGCGTGCGAGCTCGCACGGTCCCCCTGTCCTCTGACTAAGCCTGGCCCGTTCACTTCCCCTACCATCATCTGCTTCCAGTTCTGCTTCCCACATGACCCCCCCCCCCCGCCCCGACGGAGATTAGGGCCCCGGCGCGCCGGGCACTGCACAGATAGAGTGAGAAACAATTGCAAAACCACGTACCCTACCCCCACCCCAGAGCCCGACTTATAGGGCAGGGCACCTCTGCAGCTGGCAGACAAGGAGTTGGGCACTTGGCATCGGATCAGGCACGGCTGCACCTCTGAGTGGGGGAGGGAGAGAGACAGTACGATCTACTGGTTAGAGCGGGGGGGGGGATGGGAACTAGGACTCCTGGGTTCTCTCCCCGGCTCTGGGAGGGGAGTGGGGGCTGGTGGGTTAGAGCAGGGGGGGCTGGGAGCCAGGACTCCTGGGTTCTCTCCCCAG
>NW_020690395.1:0-5295 GCF_002925995.2 Terrapene triunguis
AGCTCTCTTTAAATCGATTTCTGTAATCCTCCCCAACGAGAGGAGTAGCGCTAAATTCGACATGGCCATATCGAATTAGGCTAGGTGTGGATGGAAATCGACGGTAATAGCTCCGGGAGCTATCCCACAGTGCACCACTCTGTTGACGCTCTGGACAGCAGTCCGAGCTCGGATGCTCTGACCAGCCACACCCCCGGGAAAATTTGAATTCATTTTCCTGTCTGGGCAGTTTGAATCTCAGTTCCTGTTTGGACATCGAGGGGAGCTCAGCAGCAGTGGCAACGATGCAGAGCTCTCCAGCAGAGATGGCCGTGCAATCTAATAGAAAGAGGGCCCCAGCATGGACTGATCGGGAAGTCTTGGATCTCATCGCAGTGTGGGGCGATGAGTCCGTGCTTTCAGAGCTGCGCTCCAAAAGAAGGAATACTAAGATCTACGAGAAGATCTCCAAAGCCATGGCAGAGAGAGGCTACAGCCGGGATGCAACGCAGTGCCGCGTGAAAATCAAGGAGCTGAGACAAGGCTACCAAAAAACCAAAGAGGCTAACGGACGCTCCGGATCCCAGCCCCACACATCCCGTTTCTACGAGGCACTGCATTCCATCCTGGGAGCGGCCGCCACCACTACCCCACCCCTGACCGTGGACTCCGAGGATGGGATATTGTCCGTGGCCGGTTCCTCGTCGGACATGTTAGCGGACGGGGAAGATGAAGAAGGAGATGAGGAGGACGAGGCAGTCGACAGCGCTGGCACCGCTGATTTCCCCGACAGCCAGGAGCTCTTCATCACCCTTACCGAGATCCCGTACCAACCGTCCCCATCCCTTACCCCGGACACAGAATCAGGGGAAGGATCAAGCAGTAAGTGCTGTAAACATGTAAACATTTATTTAAAACAGAACGGTAATATTTATACTATTAACAATGTATGTTTATAAAAGTGCTGTAAACTAGTAAAAAAGAATCAGGTGCAAAACAGGAATATTTACAAAGGTAACAAATGGGTTTTCATGATTTCTCTGTCTTAGGCTCTTCTCAATTTAGTCCCAAGTATTTTAAAAAATTTTCACAATGTCCGTTACTACATGATTCCCAGGCCCAAGACGCTCCACTCCATAGTCCCAGTGCACCTAGGCGAAAATCCGGTCAATGTGGCCGGGGATTGACGAGAAATCCTCGTAGGAGAACTCCTCGTAGGTCTCGTGGAGGTAGATCTCAAGCCTGTTTATGAGGTTCCGGGGTAGGGCGATCTTACTGGGCCCTCCGTGGTAGCAGACATGTCCCCTCCACGCCACAATCAGGTACTCGGGGATCATGGCCCGACATAGCATGGCGGCATACGGCCCCGGTTTCTGCATGCTTTCCCGCAGCATGCGTTCTCTCTGGGTGTCCGGGATCCTCAGGAGGGTGATGTCGCTCATGACGCCCTGCTTTGAATTAGGGAGGGGAATGTTAGTATTGGGACTGCTTTACAGCCACGCGGTGGAGGGAGAGGGGCAGCATACAGGGATCTTTCCCTGGGACAGCCGCGAGGGGGTGGGACAGGGGCAGAGTTGATGCTGTCCTGATTGCTGGCAGCAGAGACTGGCATTGCTTTCAATGTGAAAGGAGGCCAGTGCTACTGCTGGAGTTTTAAGCAGCCACAAGTCTCCGGCTTACCATTATTGCCTGCTCCAGAAGTTCAGGTCTCCAGCCACAGTTCTCTGAACACTCCAAGACCTCCGCAAGTCCACAGGCACTGAAGGCGACGGCCGAAAATTCGACCTTGTCCTGAGTGCGCATGTGAGAGGTGCAGTGCATGGTCTTGTTCACAGAGAAAGACTAGGTTCTTTGTATACAATTTCATTTATCTGTCTCAGGAATTCACTCCCTTTTTACAATTCACACAGACACATCTGCGACTGTCTCCCAACCCAGCCTGTCAGCACACTCCCAGAGGCTAGCGCAGATTAGGCGGAGGAAGAAGAAGACGCGTGAAGACATGTTCTCAGAACTAATGGGATGCTCCCGAGCCCAGGCAGCCCAGCAGACACAGTGGAGGGAGAACTTGTCACAAATGCACCGAGCAGTCATGGAACGGGAGGAGAGGTGGCGTCAGGAGGACCAACAGGCTACTGAAAAGCTGCTTGGACTAATGAGGGAGCAAACGGACACGCTCCGGCGCCTTGTGGATGTTCTGCAAGACCGGAGGCAGGAGGACAGAGCCCCGCTGCAGTCTATCTGTAACCGCCCTCACCCGCCACCAAGTCCCACACCACCCTCACCCAAAGTCCAAAGAAGGAGGGGCAGCAAGGGCCGTTAAAACTTTCAGTCAACCCCTGCAGACTGCTCTAGCACTAGAAGGCTGACATTCCCCAAAATTTCATAAGTCCTTTCCTACCCACCTCACACAAGCCCCCGTCCAAGTTTCACCCCCCACGTTTCATGTCTGGTTCGCAATAAAATGTTTGTTTCTGTCCATTACTGTTTCAGTCAGGTTCTTTTGAGGGAGAGTCTGTCTGGAGGGGGGGAAGGGGCTTGGTAATTGGACAGGACAGTGACCTTTAGCAGGGTACAGAGGCGGTGTCAGGTCCAGCATCAGGACACATACACAGTGCAGTCACTGGTTACCCTGGTCAGTCTGGGAGGTGTTTTTCATGTTCTGGGGGGGGGGGTTGCTCTGAGACTTTGTGGCGGGGGAGGGCAGTTACAGATCTTATGCAGCGGTCCTTATCCTGGATCACAGATCCACGCAGCAGGGGATCTGTAACCCTACCCCCCCTGCCAGAAAGTCACATAGCCGACACATACACACAGTCCCCCCCAGGAGTGCTGGCAGGCTCCATTGAAATAACCAGTCCACCAGTGCGGAGCCTGTCATTCCGGGAGTTTAGAAGCATCATTTGCATCAGAACACTGAACCCGCCCCCCACCACAGTCTGCGTCCCCGGTTTAAAATATTCCCGCGAAAACAGCAATACAGACAACGGTGTTCATTAAAAAATCGAAATGATTTTATTTTTTGGGAAGGGGAAGGGGGTGAAGGTTGTATGTAACTGGAGAGGATAGTCAAAATGGACTGGGTAAAGAAACGGGGGCAGGTTCAGCTTTTCTGTCCACAAACTGAAAAGTCACTGGTTGCCCTGCTCACTCAGGAACCTAGCTTTCAAAGCCTCCCGGATGCACAGGGCGTCCCGCTGGGATCTTCTAATGGCCCGGCTGTCTGGCTGGACATAATCAGCAGCCAGGCTATTTGCCTCTAGCTCCCACCCCGCCATAAAGGTCTCCCCCTTGCTCTCACACAGATTGTGGAGCACACAGCAAGCTGCTATAACAATGGGGATATTGGTTTCACTGAGATCACAGCGAGTGAGTAAGCTTCTCCATCTCCCTTTGAGACGGCCAAAAGCACACTCCACTACCATTCTGCACTTGCTCAGCCGGTAGTTGAACAGTTCTTTTTCTGTGTCCAGGGCGCCAGTATAGGGCTTCATGAGCCAGGGCATTAGCGGGTAGGCTGGGTCCCCGAGGATGACTGTAGGCATCTCCACATCCCCAAGAGTTATTTTGTGGTCTGGGAAGTAAATACCTTCCTGCAGCCGTCTAAACAGACCAGAGTTCCTGAACACGCGAGCGTCATGAACCTTGCCCGGCCATCCGACGTAGATGTTTGTAAACCGTCCCCGATGGTCCACCAGTGCTTGCAGCACCATTGAAAAGTAGCCCTTTCTATTGATGTACTGGCTGGCCTGGTGGTCCGGTCCCAGGATAGGGATGTGAGTCCCATCGATAGCCCCTCCGCAGTTTGGGAATCCCATCGCGGCAAAGCCATCTATGATGACCTGCGCGTTTCCCAGGGTCACTACCTTTGGGAGCAGTACCTTCACGATTGCATTGGCTACTTGCATCACAACAACCCCCACGGTAGATTTGCCCACACCAAAGTGGTTCGCAACCGACCGGTAGCTGTCCGGCGTTGCAAGCTTCCAGAGGGCTATGGCCACTCGCTTCTCAACTGTGAGGGCTGCTCTCATCCTGGTATTCTGGCGCTTCAGGGCAGGGGACAGCAACTCACAAAGTTCGAGGAAAGTCCCCTTCCGCATGCGAAAGTTTCGCAGCCACTGGGATTCATCCCAGACCTGAAGCACTATACGGTCCCACCAGTCCGTGCTTGTTTCCCGGGCCCAGAATCGCCGTTCCACGATATCCACATGACCCATTGCCACCGTGATGTCCTGGGCGCTGGGGCTCGTGGTTTCTGACAGCTCTGTGCTACACTCCGACTTCAGGCCATCACGGCGGTGTCGTAGCCTCCTCGCCTGATTACTCTTCATCTGCCTCAGGGAAAGGTGTATGATAAGCTGCGAGGTGTTGAGAACGGCCAGAAGTGCAGCGATGGTCGCAGCGTGATCCATGATCGCAGTGCTGTGGCGTCCGCGCTGTCACTGACCAGAAAAGTGCGCGAACTGATTTCCCGCCGGCGCTTTCATGGAGGGAGGGAGGGCGTTAGTGACGGACGGATGACGACAAATTTTTTTTACCCAGAAGGCATTGGCGGCTCGACCCAGAATTCCGATGGGCAGCGGGGACTGCGGGAACTGTGGGATAGCTGCCCACAGTGCACCGTTTCCAATATCGACGCTCGCCCCGTTAGTGTGGACTCACAAAGTCGAATTACTGTCCTTAGTGTGTCCTTAGTGTGGACACACACATTCGACTTTGCAATATCGATTCCACATATTCGATTTAAGTAAAATCGAATTACCCTCGTAGTGTAGACATACCCTTAGTGTTGTTAAGAGACAGAGCAGAAGACAGGCTAACCTTAACCCTAACATCTCGAGATTTGTAGAAGCTGGGATTGTGTAAGGCGGATGGGAAAACTACATGGGAAGCTGTTTTCTAACCTTGCTTTAAGATGAGAATGGACTGCTGACTAAGATAATGGGGAGGAAAATGTATAAACAAGATTCAGCTGTATCCATTGACATATGTGAGGGGAACCTATAAATACGTGCTTGAAACTGTTGTACTTTGGAGACCTGCCTAAGGAAGGGGAACCCCCTGTCCGTAGGCTCCCCCTGCAATTCCTTGAAATAAACTGCCTCTGACTTGCTGCTAACAAACACAAGAGTGAAGACTCAGTTTCTTCCACAGGAATCTGGGGGTTACATGGACTGAAGCTCCTTCTGTAACCTTCCCTCTCGCCCCGACAGGCTGAGGAATCACGTCCATGTTTTGCTCCAGATCGTCCCGTCGTGCAGGAGATGGGGAAAGGGAATGGCTGTGATGGAGCCAGCTCAGGTAGGCGATTTT
>NW_020690396.1:0-2023 GCF_002925995.2 Terrapene triunguis
CTGACTTTCTGATTTCCCGGGGGTGCTCGACCCCCCCTCTGTCCCAGGCCCCGCCCCCACTCCACTCCTTCCCCAAGCCCCACCCCACATCTTCCCTCCCCCGCTCTGCCTGCCTGCTCCTCCCCCTCCCCCCCAGCACCTCCTGCCCACTGCTGAACTGATCCTCAGCGCTGGGAGGGAGGGGGAGGAGCTAATCAGTGGGGCCTGCCGGTGGGTGCTGAGCACCCACTTTTTTTTCCCCAGTGGGTGCTCCAGTACCGGAGCACCCACAGAGTCAGTGCCTATGCTTAGGTCGTTAGAGGTAGTGCAAAATACATTCTTGGGGAGAATACTTGATCTTCTTAACTAAACCCCAGCTGATTTACGTGGGACAGAGGTTGCTGAATATTCTACATCAGCCAAAGCCCAATATGTAAGGGTTGGTGTCAGAGTAGGAATGAATTTACGTCGCCTACCAAGGTTATGTTTGGAGCAATAGCGTAATAGGTTTAAACCTTTAAAATGCCCTTGGCTTTTGCAAGGCCATTGATCTCTGCCGTATTGAGGGGTTCAGACCCAGGTCTAGTCAGCACTCGAAGGGTATGTATAGACTGCAGTCACGGGGTGCGACTGGAGCTCTAGCTGACATCGCTGAACTAGCTTCCATCACCTAGCTTGGGTCCAGGAACAGTGAAACTGCGGCAGCACTAGCTATACAGTCCCACCCTGGATAATTACTCACGGGGCTAGCCCGCGCTGATGCTCACGCTGCCTTGGCTTCACCGTTCCAGGACCCGGGCGAGTGAGATTAAAGCTAGCGTGGGTACGTCAGCTCAAGCTGCGTTCACACCCTCTGACTGGGTAATGCTGATGACCAGGGTCTGTCGGCGGCCAGGATCAAACCTGGGATCTCTGGAGCTCAATACATGAGCCGCTACTGCATGAGCTAAAAGCCACATGGCACTTAGCTAAGGCTGAGGTAGATTCATTAATCGCTAAGTGATTTCGGTGCCACTAGAGGAGCACAGGGCACCTCAGCCAGCAGGCATGGCGTGGGTACAACTGCAGCCTAGACATCCCCTAAGTCAGAGTGTGAAAACTTTAATTAACCTCAGAGTTGAAGATATTTGTAACCAACTGGACACGACGGATGTTAGCCCAACAAATATGTCTCCCTGGCTCCCTTATTTAAAGAGCATCCATAGATTCAAGAAATATTTGGAAGTCTTGACTCACTGGCTTGACTACTCCAAACAACTCTACTCCCATCCACTTCCTGTGTGTTAACTGCCACTTGAGAAATAAATGGCTATCTCCAATCTTGGCTCAGAAGCCTTTTGACTCATTAGCTCAAAAAGCAGAATATTTGTTGGCAGTGATCCTGTTTTGGTTAGATGGGCAGTTGCCTTATTTGCCTGGGGACAAAACAAGAAAAGACTAGCGTGAAATTAATTTCCTCTCTGGCCTACATGAATCAATTTATTGTATTAATTTTTGTATATTGTTTTGTTGGGTATATAAAAGTGTAAACTGAATTTAGGAGCAGGGTTGAAGTTGTGGTTTTTATATTTTTGTATGCTTGTAGTTTTTAAAATGTGTGTGCATTTTGTGGTGTGATACAGCAGATCACTGAGGCCCCATTCCTCAAAGTTATTTAGATGCCTAATTCCCATTGAAATCCACGGAAGTTAGGCACCTAAATACCTTTGAGGCTATGGACCTGAGATGCTGTACATGCGATTTGATTTGAAATTAGGATGCAGGGAGCGCTGCATCCCTTGTTTGATGCATCCCTTTTTGATCGTGCCCCTCAGGTCTATGTCACAAACCCTGATGGCTCCCCAGCGCCCCGTGTCCCAGTACAGGCTGAAGGATTCCAGTCAGCTGGGTCGACCCAGAGAGATGGAACTGCCAAGCTGATTATAAACATGCCCGGGAATAAGCAGCAGGTTCCCATCACGGTGAGTAACCTTCAAACACTGAGGCTGAGCTAAGTCCTATATGCACCCAGAGGGCAATGCCCTGTTGGTGGCGTTCACTCCCC
>NW_020690397.1:0-10380 GCF_002925995.2 Terrapene triunguis
CTCCAAGCAACAAGTAGGATAGAAAAAACAGGAGTACTTGTGGCACCCTAGAGACCAACAAATCCACCTGAGCACAAGCCTTCGTGGGCCACAGCCCACCTCCTCGGATGCACAGAATGGAACACAACACTGAGGAGATATATACACACACACACAGAGACAGGTGGGAGCCGTCCCACCAACTCTGAGAGGCCAACCAAGCAAGAGAAAAAAAAACTTTTGAAGTGACAATCAAGATAGCCTGATCTTGACTATCACTTCAAAAGTTCCCTCCCTCCTACCCAATTGGCCTCCCAGAGTTGGCAAGACAACTCCCACCTGTCTCTGCATGTGCACATACACATCTCCCCAACACCACGTTCCACTCTATGCATCCGAAGAAGCGGGCTGCAGCCCACGAAAGCCCACGCTCAAACAAATTTGTTAGTCTCCAAGGTGCCACAAGTACTCCCGTTTTTTTGTTTTGTTTTGTTTTTTGCGGATACAGACTAACACGGCTGCTACTCTGAAAAAAGGATAGAAAGAATCTAACCTTAAACAGAAAGAAGATTTATTAAGGGATAGCTACAACTGGGGGAAGAGTCACTATGGGGAACACTACAAATACGACTACCCACGAATAGATTCCAATAAGGGAAAGCTGGAAAATGGGTGTGTTGGGGGTGGGGGTGGTTCTGCTTGTTAATGGTGTTTACATTAGAAATTCAGGTCTTGTCTCCAATCGTAGGAATCTACCCAGTCTGCCAGAGGCCCAGCCTCTGCCTCAGTTTCCCCTCTCAGCAATTATCCACAGGCTGGCAAGCGGCTGTCGGGTTCTCATGTAGGAGCACTGCTCCACTGGGGTGACTTAGCCAAGTCGCAGAGTTCACCCCAGTCGGAGTCAATCAGAGTCCAAAGGAAAATGCCAAACCCCATCTTCCAGCCCAGTCCTTCCTCTGAGGGTCTGTCCTGTTCCCCAGCTGGCTTCAGACCCTCAGTTGGCTCCAGCATCCAGCCCTCCTGGGCTCCAGTGTTGCCCTTGTTTATGGGACAGCAGGGGGAACACCCACCCACCTTCTACTACAGGCCTTGGGATCCTAAACAATTGGTCTGGCTGTCCCATACCCCAGCCTGCCCTGGCTTCCCTTTCCAGGGCCTCTTCCCATGTGCGCATGGAACCCATGCTTCTGTCACTGTTCCTTTCAACAGGAGTATAGGCTGGTTTGTGCTTTTGGCCAGAGGAGTGAAGCAGCTGGCTACTGGCTCCAGCTAGTCTGGGACTAATGGGGGGGAAATGTTCACAAACCCTTGGGACATGCTGTCACGGTCTTTCTGGTTCGGGGTACAAATCCAGACCAGCGAGGGGCTGTCACCATCTTCCCGGTAACTGTGGGTACCTCACAATGCTTTGCTGTTGTAGCTCCCAACCTGGGCCACTCACAACCAGCCTACCACCCCCTGAGTTTGTGTGTGCCAGGCGGCCTGGTTACTATATGCAGGGTGACCCCAACACACGCCCAGTCCTGGATTTTCCTCAACCCGTGGACAGTTCAGAGAAATCATATGGTTTGTTTGTTCCTTTAAAGACACCAAAGCCCTTCACAGCTTATTAACTTAACTGGAGGTAACTAGACCCTTCCCTTGAAACGCAGCACTGAGTTGATGGTCAAACTGAAATGAGTCTATTAACAAACCATACATAGGATTCCTTGAATTCAAGTATAAGGAATGCAGCTAGAAAGAGTTACTAGTAAACCAAAACAAAATACACTTGTAAAGGTCTAAAACTTCATCTAGCAAGACACAGGCTCTGTTCAAGATGGTTTCTCTCATCCACAGTCTCCCAGCTAAATGGTGACTGGCTCTCCCCTTGGTCAGGCTCTCTTACAGGGGCCCAAAGGTGCTGGTGTTTTTGTTTTCTTAGGTGAAAGAGAGAAGGTGGGGTTCTCTGCCCCTTTCTTTTATAGTTTGTTGAGTCTTGGAAGTGGGTTCTTCTAAAGCAGTGGTTGTCAACCAGGGGTACGGGGTACACAGAGGTCTTCTAGGGAGTACATCAACTCCTGTAGATATTTGCCTAGTTTTACAGCAGGCTACATAAAAAGCACTAGTGAAATAAGTACAAACTAACATTTCCTACAGACAAAAGGAGAAAGTCAGCAATTTTTCAGTAAGAGTGTGCTGTGACACATCTGTATTTTATGTCTGATTTTGTAAACAAGTAGTTTCTAAGTGAGGTGAAACTTGGGGGTACCCAAGACAAATCAGACTCCTGAAAGGGGCACAGTAGACTGAAAAGGTTGAGAGTCACTGTTCTAAAGGATACCCCTCAAAGCAAAATTTATCCAAGCTGTGAGGAAGGCGCCTGAAGTCTGGTGGTGAAGGCTCCATCTGTAACCCACACACCTCCTGGGTGTGGTGTCCTGTCCCATCTAGTGGCACCAAGACCACTTAATGAGAGAGAGCTAAAATGACGCTGTATCATATCTGTATCTGAAGTTAGGAATACGGGCTCTGTATCAATTACAAAAGTGCTTGCACCAGGGGAATGCCCACCAAACAGTAGGCAATCAGCCTGGATGGGTCATTAGGACTTTGAAGATACTAAACTTCCTCCTTCCTGAGAAGTTTCCTGGGATGCTGCTTTGACACTGCAGGGTCATGTGATCCTGTCACCTGGTACTGGACATCATTTTGGACTGGTGGTATTTTTCCACTAGGAGGGAGCGGGGAGGGTCAAACTGGGAGACAAAGGATTCCTGTCAAATCCAAATCCTATTGAAGGCTTGGAAGTGAGTTAATCTAGGTTCTTCTCCACCACCTTCCTGCCCAAAAAGGAAGACTGCTGAAAACACCTGGAGAAACAAAGGAACTAAACTGTGGGGGAGGAGGGCGGGGGCTGAGCCCAGGCGAGAAAGATCTAGCTGTGAAAGGAATACCTGGATATTTAAACTGCAATCAGTGCAGTTTACCTTCAAGAAACTTTGCAACCTGCACAAAACAACATTTAGGGTGAGAATGTGCTACTATTAACCAGTTAATTTAGCGTATTAAGCTTAGGTTGCGTGTTTTGTTTTATTCGCTCAGTAATCTGCTTTGATCTGTTTGCTATCCCTTATAATCTCTTGAAATTTACCTTTCATAGTTAATAAACTTGGTTTTGGTTTATTCTAAAAAACAGTTTGTGCAATTCGTAACTGGCGGGGGGGAGGAAGGGCATGGTATGCATATCTTCCTCCACATTGAGGGAGGGAGAGAATGTCATGAGCTTATGTTGTATAGATCTCTGTACAGCGCAAGACAATATAATTTTGGATTTACACTCCAGAGGTTGTGTGCACCTGAGTGCTGGGCGATCCCCGAGCTGAGTCTTCCCAAACAGAGCTGATTGCAGACTCTGTGTGATTCTACAGCTAGGTGTGTCCCTGCCAGGGTGTGTGTGCAGCAGGACAGGGTGAGGAAGCCCAGGCTGGTGGAACAGATGGGCTCAGTGGGACCCCAGTACATCAGGTGGCACCCCGGAATGGGGGTCCAACCCCTCCCAACCCCCTCCAAGAATTCTAGTAGATTGGTGAGGCATGAGTTCCCTTTTCAAAAGCCGTGTTGACTCTTCCCCAACAAATCGTGTTCATCGATGTATCTGATCATTCTGTTCTTTACTATAGTTTCAACCAATTTGCCTTGTATTGAAATTAGGCTCACTGGGCTGTAATTGCCAGGATCGCCTCTGGAACCTTTTTTAAAAATCAGCATTACATTAGCTACCCTCCAGACATCTGATACAGAGGCTGATTTAAGCAATAGGTTAAATACCACAGTTTAGTAGTTCTGCAATTTCATATCCGAGTTCCTGCAGTACTCTAGGGGGAATAGCGTGTGCCTTCTCTAAACCATTCATTTAGTCAAACACAAGTTATTGGACTCAATAGAGGATGAAATTTTCTGGCCTGTGTTATACAGTAGGTCAGACTAGATGATCTAATGGTCCCTTCTAGCCTTAACTGCTATGAATCTATGAATGATTTGATACCTCTAGCATGTTCCCTCTTGAAATAGTCCCAGGCTTTTCAATCTCTCTCTGGATACAGAAGTCTTTCCAGGCCTTTAATCCTTTTGGACCCTCCTATTTCAGCTCATGACAGGGTGCCCCACCCTTCCCCACTGCCCCGGAAGGGGAGGTTAAAGTGCTTTGGAATGCAGGAAAAGTACCTTCCACACCCCAAAGCGATGGGCCCTGATGACAGCTGGGTCTGGGTAAGAAGCTCCTTCAAAGGAAGATTTTGAGCCACGGGAGAAGTCCTTGCTCCCAGAAAGAAGCACACTCAGTCTGGGCCTGGGTTGAGAATACTTGTCCTACCGAAAGGACCCAGAGCTGAGCAGAGTGATGCACTCTGAACTCAGGGTGCTTGGTACTCTTAGGACTGTCAGAACAGTCCCCAGTCAACCAGGGACCCTTTGTTGTGAGTTAATGCCCCAAGAGGGTGAAATAAGACCTGCAGTGGGTATGTAGCTAAGTGTTTGAACCCTGAAGTTGGCAGACCTTCATCAGCCCTATTGGGGCTGGCAGGTGTGGTGGCAGTAGTGGGATCTACAAGGCACCATATCCCAATGACTGCTGCTGGGCTGGGCAGAGAACTAGACCCAGCAACAGCACTTCTATTCTCTCCTGCAATGCTTATAAACTCTGCAGGCTCCTGGTACCAGCAATCCCTGTTTCTCCAACCCCTGGATTATTCCAGTGACCCGTTATGGGTTGTGCTGTGTGCCCTATATTGGCTGCATCATAGGAAAGCACAATGCCTACCCATGATGCCTCCTAGTGCAATACTCTCCCACAAGGAAAAACTGCCCCCTGGCCCCACATGGCAATCACCTCTGGCTCATTGTTATCCCCGTTTTACTGGAGTTATCTTATAACTCTGCTGCTTTCTGTGTGTGTGGCAGGCTTCTCCGAGGAAGAAGAAGCACAAACACAAAAGGAAGAAACCGAAAGGTAAGCAGCCCCTGACCCCCCAGCTGCGGTGGCAGACTCGGGCCCCACGCAAAGCAGAGAAATAGGGTCTATTCCCCCTCCTGCCTCCCCTCTTCCTGCGAAGGCACAGTCATGCCCACAGTCGTGCAGAGGCGCTGGCTGGGGCCCCTGAAATCTGGGGCTCTGGGGTGCTAGGAAGCAGAGGGTGCCCAAGCAGCTCAACGTCTCCTTTATGTCTCACTTCTGGCAGGTTTTGGACGCTGTGAGGAAGGGTTGGAGGAGGCTAGTGCACGCCTAGAGGCATGGTAAGCAATGCCCCCCTCCGTAAATCTGCAGTGGGTCAGTCCCCTCCTCTCGCGTCATGCAGCTCATCCCCCCCCGGGGCAGTAGCCCTAGTAATCCCTCCCCTGCCCTGACCTATAGACCAGGCAAGCAACTATTCTCCTTAGAATCATGCAATTCATTCCCACCCAGCAGAAGTTGCCATCTCTAATCCACCCCCATGCGTCGTACAGTGGGTCATTCCCTTCCTCTAGCATCATGCGGCTCATTTAACCTGGGGTGGGGGGGGCGGTAGATTGTGTCGACTGGACTGGACCATCCTCCCCTCCCAAGAGGGGGAGAACATGTTTTCTGGGAGCAGCCCCGTGCATATCAGGGAGGTGAGGTGGAGAGTTCAGGAGGAAGGCTGGCTTTTCTGGTACGGTGAGTAGGGTGAAAGGGATCCGGTAGCACCTGTGTAATGGCCCCTCCTCCACCCCTCAGCATGGGTTCCCATTAGGATTGGAACCCTGGACCTTCAGCTCTGCAGCAGAAAGCACCCCTTAGAGCTAAAGAGGCAGCTGCATTAGTTGGTAGCTGTAGTAGGCCGTTATCCTATATGTTGATAGCTTCTGCGGAAGGGACATGACACACACGCTGCCAGCAGGATACACTCTCCCCTTCTCCGCACTAGACAGGGGTCACCTAACAATCCAGCTAACCCAAAACCCGAACATCCAAGGCCTGGGTATTGCAGGGGAGGAGGCTGCCTCAGTGGAGAATGGGACAGGGAGCCTTTCAGTGCCGCTCCTCTGGGTAAAAGAGGGCCTGAGGGCAGGGCCGGCACTCAGCTACCTGCTCTCTCTGTTCCACAGCTGCCTCATGCACCTGGAGAAGCTCCCCTTGGCTCACCGCCTCAGGATTGTTGACAGGAATATTCAGTACCTGGCCAGACACCTGGATGAAGTTCTGATACCGTAAGGCAACTGCACGGGGGGCACCAGACTGGGGGCTGGGTGGGAGGGGATCGTGAATGGAGAGAGGAGGGAGCAGAGAAAACCAGACACTCCAGGATCCTAAAATAACAGGGAAAAAGCCACTAAGAGGCTTCACCTTCCAAGGTGAGATACCAGTGACAGTGAGGTGAGGGATTATCAGAAATTAAATGCAGAGAGCACAAGCTGGGTTGTGAGTAGGATCAAATCCTTCTGTCCAGCAATATCTCCCAGCAGGCGACTGTCTAGAACCTGCCCCTGCTCCTGCTCCCTGCTGTGTTTGAAAGAAACAGCAATCAGATGACACCCTGGGATGGGGTGTCCATCCCACAGAGGACTGGAAGGGGCTAAAGTGGCCAGGCAGACCCATTAACTCCACAGGGTGCCCCTGGAAGAAGAGCCAGGGAGCAGGGAATTGATGGCAAGCAGGCTCAGCTGGGCAGGAATAGGCGGGGCCCATAAAGCCAGGAAGCTGGCAACAGACGGAGCTGCTGCTGGGAAAGGGCAGTCCCTCCTTGGGCAGAGGGGGACGTGTTTGGAGCTGGTGCACCCAGAGCAAGGAGGGGAACCAGGAGTAGTAGGAAGCAGTCCAGGGAAGTAGCAGTGAAGGCTGGGAGAGGAAAGCCCAGAACTGCTGGGTTGAGGGTCCCTGGCCTGGAATCCGGTGTAAAGTTCTTTTTTGACCCGTGTTTATGGTCTTGGCCTTCACAACCTGCTCTGGCAAGGGTTACACACACATACTCACATCTTCCTCACCCAGACCAATTTTTGCAGCTAATCTTTCTATTAAAATAGCACTAGATCCCCAATCATGCTCCAGGCCCCATTGGGCTAGGTGCTGTGTTAGAGAGCTTATTCCTTTACTTTTACACTTCCCTGGTCCTTCTCGCATGAACAGAGAGCAACAATACCCGAAGTCCAAAGGTGCAAACAATTTGATGTTTATTGGGGTGAACTTTCAGCAAGCTTAAATTTAAGTTCCTTTTTTCTTAATTTCGAATCCCAACTTACTTCCTGTTTGCCCCTAATTTATATAGTAATATTCTTAGCTATACCTTAACCAATCATTCTACTAAAATTTACCTAACCAATCCTAACATATTGTAACATGATTAGCTAACCAATTATATCCCACCACCTTAATTAGTTTACACCCAGCAAAATTAATTATACAGCAGACAGAAACAATTACAGAACCAGACAGAAACCATCAGGGCCGCCCGCGGGGGGTGGGGGGCAAGTGAGGCAATTTGCCCCAGGCCCCGGGCCCTGCAGGGGCCCCCACGAGAGATTTTCAGGGCCCCCGGAGCGGGGTCCTTCACTCGCTCCGGGGGCCTCGGAAAACTCTCGTGGGGCCCGGGCCCCCAGAGCTTCTTCCGCTCCGGGTCTTTACAGAAGGATACTTCAGCCAGCAATGAAAGCCAGCATCTGTTGTGCTAATTGTTTAACAGTAAGAGAAAGTTTATCATATCCTGATGAAATTACAGAGGCAATCTGGGGTAGGCCAAGTTTAATAACCAACATTTTTAATTTGTCCAGGATGTACCCCTATTCTTTCCAAAACTGTTCATGAGCCACTACTGTTCAGAACCTTGGTTTCATGTTTTAATGGAAAGACAGCATCAGAGTGCCAACTATTACCATGCATGAATGTTGGTTGATCACGATTGAGAAAACAGCAACACCTTCTCCACCAAAACGTTCTGCACGAGCTGGGTGTTCCTTTGCTTCTTTAGTAAACGTGATAATATGTGAAAGTGCAGTCTGAGGAGAGGTGACATGCTTACAGCAGGGGCAGTTTACACAGTTTTAAATACACCATACTCATTAATTATTTATGGCAGCACTTAGTGTGGTCCCTAAGATTAGGATACCACTGTGCTAGGCACTGTACACACAGGAGTCTGTCCCTGCTCCAAAGAATTTACAATCTAAATAAGCAAGACAGACAAAGGAGAACATCTAATCTGAGTAAACAACGTGATGGTCAGCAGTGGGCATGTTAGCTACTTTTTTTTTTTTTTATATGTTGGAAGGGGTTGGGGTGAGAGCAGATTAGCTTAAAAAAAAAAATCTAAGCATGGACATTAAAAGGAGGGGAAAGAAAAATGGGAGCCCAGAAGGAAGGCGGCGTAATGGAGCAGGAGCCAACAGCCACCGATCAGAGAGGAGAGAACTCCAGTGTAAATGCGGTAAAAACCAGTGAGAGGCTGCTGATGTCATCAGACACCAGGCCACTGCTGCAGCTGCTTTCCTCTGCTGTTGCTGGTTGAGTTTCTAGCTGGCTCCTGCCACCAGTTCCTTTTGTCCAGGAACAAACATGGCTCAGAAGTGTGGGACTGCATAGGCTCTGAAGCCCCCAGACAGGAGGTCTCCCCTGCACAATGCTGGGTCTGGAGATGCTAGAAGAGAGAAGAGCAACCTCAGCTGGATTTCAGTTCCTGCTTCCCTTAGTGGTACTGCTGTACCTGGTTCCGCTGGCTGTTTTTCTCTACTGCTGCTGGCTGAGTTGTGAAAAACAATTCTAGGTGTAGCCTTCCTAGCGATTAACCACTGTAATACAGATATCTGTGTGTTGTGATGAAAGGGCCAAGTTAATGTTTTAAGGAGAGAGGAGAAGGTTTTAGGAAAAAGTCCAGATGTTTAAAATGTAAAAATCTAAATATACCTTAAATCTGTCTTCAGGTGAACCTGGATGTTGTTATATCACATTAACACTACCATACACCTGTACTGTAAATTTAAAGAGGCACAATCAACTTAAATATAGGGCTATCAAGCAATTAAAAAAAATTAATTGCAATTAATTACACTGTTAAACAAGAATAGAATGAAAATTTTAAAAAAATGGTAGTGTTCTACATTTTCAAATATATTGATTTCAATTACAACACAGATACAAAGTGTGCAGTGCTCAGTTTATATTTATTTTTTATTACAAATATTTGCACTGTAGAAAACCAAAGAAATAGTATTTTTCAATTCACCTAATACAAGTACTGTAGTGCAATCTCTTTATCACGAAAGTTGAACTTATAAATGTAGAATTATGTACAAAAAAAACTGCATTCAAAAACAAAATAATGTAAAACTTTAGGGCCTACAAGTCCACTCAGTCCTACTTCTTGTTCAGCCAATTGCTCAGACAAACAAGTTTGTTTACATTTGCAGGAATTAATGCTGCCCGCTTCTAGTTTACGATGTCACCTGAAAGTGATAACAGGCGTTCGCATGGCTGGTGTTGCAAGATATTTATATGCCAGATGCGCTGAAGATTCGTATGTCCCTTCATGCTTCAACCACCTTTCCAGAGGACATGCATCCATGCTGATGACAGGTTCTGCTCATGGTGGTTCGGGTTCTGTAGTTTCCGCATCGGAGTGTTGCTCTTTTAAGACTTCTGAAAGCATGCGCCACACCTCATCCCTCCCAGATTGTGGAAGGCACTTCAGATTCTTATACCTTGGGCTGAGTGCTGTAGCTATCTTTAGAAATCTCACATTGGTACTTTCTTTGCGTTTTGTCAAAAATGCAGTGAAAGTGTTCTTAAAATGAACAACGTGCTGGGTCATCATCTGAGATTGCTATAACATAAAATATATGGCAGAATGCAGATAAAACGGAGCAGGAGACATACAATTCTCCTCCAAGGAGTTCAGTCACAAATGTAATTAATATTTTTTTTAACAAGTGTCATCACATGGACGCATGCCTCTGGAATGGTGGCAGAAGCATGAAGGGACATACAAATGTTTAGCATATCTGGCACCTAAATACCTTGCAATGCTGGCTACAAAAGCACCATGCAAATACCTGTTCTCACTTCCAAGTGACACTGTAAATAAGCGGGCAGCAGTATCTCCTGTAAATATAAACAAACTTGTTTGTCTGAGCGATTGGCTGAACAAGAAGTAGGACTGAGTGGACTTGTAGGCTCTAAAGTTTTACATTGTTTTGTTTTTGAGTGCAGTTATGTAACAAAAAAAAAATCTACATTTGTAAGATGCATTTTCACACTAAAGAGGTTGCACTACAGTACTTGTATGAGGTGAACTGAAAAATACTATTTCTTTGGTTTTCTACAGTGCAAATATTTGTAATAAAAATAATATAAAGTGAGCACTATACGCTTTGTATTCTGTGTTGTAACTGAAATCAATATCTTTGAAAATGTAG
>NW_020690398.1:0-4138 GCF_002925995.2 Terrapene triunguis
ATTAATTTATTGTCAGTATCAGAAAGTGAACTTTAAATACTTTGTGCATGAGATCACTCTGGTAAGGATTTGGGAAGTTTTGAAGTGCTCTTTGAGGCAGGTTTCAGAGTAGCAGCCGTGTTAGTCTGTATCCGCAAAAAGAACAGGAGTACTTGTGGCATCTTAGGCCTGGTCTACACTAGGCTTTTATGTCGAATTTAGCGCCGTTATATCGAATTAACCCTGCACCCGTCCACACCAGGAAGCCATTTAGTTCGACATAGAGCTCTCTTTAAATCGATTTCTGTAATCCTCCCCAACGAGAGGAGTAGCGCTAAATTCGACATGGCCATGTTGAATTAGGCTAGGTGTGGATGGAAATCGACGCTAATAGCTCCGGGAGCTATCCCACAGTGCACCACTCTGTTGACGCTCTGGACAGCAGTCCGAGCTCGGATGCTCTGACCAGCCACTCCCCCGGGAAAATTTGAATTCCTTTTCCTGTCTGGGCAGTTTGAAGCGCAGTTTCTGTTTGGACACCGTGGTGAGCTCAGCAGCAGTGGCAACGATGCAGAGCTCTCCAGCAGAGATGGCCGTGCAATCCAATAGAAAGAGGGCCCCAGCATGGACGGATCGGGAAGTCTTGGATCTCATCGCAGTGTGGGGCGATGAGTCCGTGCTTTCAGAGCTGCGCTCCAAAAGACGGAATGCAAAGATCTATGAGAAGATCTCTAAAGCCATGGCAGAGAGAGGCTACAGCCGGGATGCAACGCAGTGCCGCGTGAAAATCAAGGAGCTGAGACAAGGCTACCAGAAGACCAAAGAGGCAAACGGACGCTCTGGATCCCAGCCCCACACATCCCGTTTCTACGAGGCACTGCATTCCATCCTAGGTGCGGCCGCCACCACTACCCCACCAGTGACCGTGGACTCTGAGGATGGGATATTGTCCGCGACCGGTTCCTCAGCGGACGGGGAAGAGGAGGAAGGAGAGGAGGAGGACGAGGCAGTAGACAGCGCTTACAACGCTGATTTGCCCGACAGCCAGGAGCTCTTCATCACCCTGACAGAGATCCCCTACCAACCCTCCCCAGCCGTTACCCCAGACACAGATTCAGGGGAAGGATCAAGCTGTAAGTGTTTTAAATATCTAAATATTTATTTACAACATAACTGGCGTATTTAAAATATTAACATTAGCTAAAGTGCTTTAAAACATGTAAACATTTATTTGCAACAAAACAGGAAGATTGAAAATATGAACAGTGGGTAAAGTGCTTCAAAACATGTAAACAGGAAAGTCAAACAAAAGGGGAATCAGTGCAAAGTGTATCATGATTTGTCTTTTTTTGGGCGCCTCAATATATAGTCCGAACCATTTTCAAAAAATTGCACAATGTCCGCTTCATGATTATAGTGCCCAAAACCCTGCAGTCATTTGTCCCTCCAAGGGCACCTAAGCCAGGAACTGGTCAATGTAACCGGGGATAGAGGCGAGATCCTCCGGGGAGAACTCCTCATACACCTCCTGCAGGTGTTTTTCCAGCCTCATCAGCAGGTTCCTGGGCAGGGAGAGCTTATTAGGCCCCCCGTGGTAGGACACGTTTCCCTGCCACAACGCCAGCAGGTACTCCGGGATCATGGCCTTGCACAGCAGTGCAGCAAATGGCCCCGGTTTCTGCAGGCTGTCCCGTAGCATCTTCTCCTTCTGGCTCTCGGAGACCTTCAGGAGGGTGATGTCAGGCATGACTCCCTGCTGTGAATTAGGTAGGGGCAAGTTAGTATTGGGACTGCTTGCTCGTCCCTTTACAGAACTGCAACCGCCGGTTTACAGCCACGCGGTTTACAGCCGCGAGGGGGTGGGACAGGGCCAGAGTTCATGCTTGCAGGATTGCTGCCAGCAGAGACTCGCATTGCTTTCTATGTGAAAGGAGGCCAGTGCCACTCTTAAAGTTTTAAGCGGCCACAAGTCTACGGCTTACCATGTTTGCCATCTAGACAAAGTCCGGTGTCCTGCCCTGCTCCTCAGCTCGCCACAGCAAGACCGCAGGCACTGTAGGCGAGGGCCGAAAATTCGACCTTGTCCTCAGTGCGCGTGTGATAGGTGCTCTGCATGGTCTTGTTCACGGAGCAAGACTATGTTCTCTGTTCACAGATACATTGCTCTGTCTCAGGAATTCACTCCCTTTTTCCAATTCCCACAGCCACATCTGCCCAGAGGCTAGCGCACATTAGGAGGAGGAAGAAGAGGACACGGGAAGACATGTTTGCTGAACTAATGGAATGCTCCCGAGCACAGGCAGCCCAGCAGACACAGTGGAGGGAGAACTTGTCCCAAATGCACCGGGCAAACATGGAACGGGAGGAGAGGTGGCGACAGGAGGACAGGCAGGCTACTCAAACGCTGCTTGGACTAATGAGGGAGCAAACGGACACGCTCCGCCGCCTTGTGGATGTTCTGCAGGACCGGAGGCAGGAGGAGAGAGCCCCGCTGCAGTCTCTCTGTAACTGCCCTGCCCCGCCACCAAGTCCCATACCCCCCTCACCCAAAGTCCAAACACGGAGGGGTGGAAGGGGCCGTGAAAAATTTCACTCCACCCCTGCGGACTGCTCTACCACTAGAAGGCTCTCATTCCCCAAAATTTGAAAAGTCCTTTCCTACCCGCCTCACACAAGACCCCGTCCAAGTTTCACCCCCCCGTTCCATGTGCGGTTGTTAATAAAGAATACGTTTCTGTTCATTTCTGTTTCCATCCTCTTCTTTTGGAGGGGAGTCTGTCTGAAGGGGGGGGGAAGGGGCTTGGTCATTGGACAGGACAGTCACCTTTAGCAGGGGGCAGGTGCAGCAGCAGGGCACATATACAGTGCAGTGACTAGTTATCCTGGTTAGTCTGGGAGGTGGTTTTCATGTTTTGTGTGGTGGGGGCGGTGGTGTTGCTCTCTGCCTTGGTGGCGGGGGAGGGCAGTTACAGATCTTATGCAGCGGTCCTTACCCTGCATCACAGAGCCGCGCAGCAGGGGATCTGTAACCCTCCTCCCCCTGCAAGACAGTCACATAGCCGACATATACACGCAGTCCCGGCCAGGAGGGCTGGCAGGCTCCGTTGAAACAACCAGTCCACCACCGCGGAGCCTGTCATTCCTGGAGTTTAGAAGCATCATTTGCATCACAACCCTAAACCCGCCCCCCGCCACAGTCTGCGTCCCAGGTTTAAAACATTCCCGCGAAAACAGTAATAAAGACAACGGTGTCCATGAACAAAACAGAACAGATTTTATTTTTTGGGAAGGGGGCGAAGGGGGTATGTAAGTGGAGAGGATAGTCGACGGCAACTGGGTAAAGAAACGGGGGCAAGTTCTGCCTCTGTGTCCACAAACTTAAAAGTCACTGGGTACCCTGCTCAGCCTTGAAACTGGCTTTCAAAGCCTCCCGGATGCACAGCGCGTCCCGCTGGGCTCTTCTAATCGCCCGGCTGTCTGGCTGGGCGTAATCAGCAGCCAGGCTATTTGCCTCAACCTCCCACCCCGCCATAAAGGTCTCCCCCTTGCTCTCACACAGATTGTGGAGCACACAGCAAGCTGCAATAACGATGGGGATATTGGTTTCGCTGAGATCACAGCGAGTGAGTAAGCTTCTCCATCTCCCTTTGAGACGGCCAAAAGCACACTCCACCACCATTCTGCACTTGCTCAGCCGGTAGTTGAAGAGTTCTTTTTCTGTGTCCAGGGCGCCAGTATAGGGCTTCATGAGCCAGGGCATTAGCGGGTAGGCTGGGTCCCCGAGGATCACTGTAGGCATCTCCACATCCCCAACAGTTATCTTGTGGTCCGGGAAGTAAATACCTTCCTGCAGCCGTCTAAACAGACCAGAGTTCCTGAACACGCGAGCGTCATGAACCTTGCCCGGCCATCCGACGTAGATGTTTGTAAACCGTCCCCGATGGTCCACCAGTGCTTGCAGCACCATTGAAAAGTAGCCCTTTCTATTGATGTACTGGCTGGCCTGGTGGCCCGGTCCCAGGATAGGGATGTGAGTCCCATCTATAGCCCCACCGCAGTTTGGGAATCCCATCGCGGCGAAGCCATCTATGATGGCCTGCGCGTTTCCCAGAGTCACTACCTTTGACAGCAGTACCTTGACGATTGCCTTGGCTACTTG
>NW_020690399.1:0-4634 GCF_002925995.2 Terrapene triunguis
CCCTACATTTGTACCCTAAGGTTCAAAGTGGGGATCCAGCCTTGACATGGTGGCAGAGGTGGGATCGTTTTAACCCAAAAGCCAGTAAGAGATTTTTTTTTCCTTCTAGCTGCTTGGAGAGCAGAGCTGAAGGTAGATGCATATCTTATCTCTCCTTGCCTGAAGGCAGAGGTGTTAAGTTTTTTTTAACAAGGGACTTTGTTAAGAGAAGGGTTCAAAGGGAGCAAACTTTGAACTGGTAAAGGTAATTTACAGGCTGAAGTGTTTTTTTTTTCTTTTTACATCCTCGGGAGTAGCTTGTTAGAAAGTCTCTGTTAACTCAGCAGCAGCCAGAGCTAAGTACACATCCCAGTCTCAGTCAACTGCAGAGGGTGTGACCCAGCACAAGAAAACAGGAAAATGACTGCCAAAGAACTAACTAACAAAATAGAACTGGCCAGACTAGAAGCAGAAGAAAACGAGAGAAAACATCAGAGACTGCTTGAAATTAAAAAACTCGAGGCAGAGCAGCATGAAAGAGAAGAAAAAGCCAAACAGGAGGCCCATGAAAGAGAAGAAAAAGCCAAACAGGAGGCCCACAAGAGAGAGATGGAACTGGAAGCAGCAAGGACTAGGCAGGATGCAGCAGACCATCCTAACAACTCCTCTCCAGGTACCACTTCCCATCCCAGGAAATTCCCCACCTACAAGGCAGGCGATGATACTGAGGCCTTCTTAGAAAATTTTGAAAGGGCCTGCCTTGGATACAACATCCCTCTAACCCAGTACATGGTAGAGCTGAGACCGCAGCTCAGTGGACCCTTAGCAGAGGTGGCGGCTGAAATGCCTAAGGAACACATGAACAGTTATGAACTTTTTAAAAACAAGGCCAGAATCAGAATGGGGCTAACACCTGAGCATGCCCGTCGGCGGTTCAGAGCCCTAAGGTGGAAACCAGATGTGTCATTTACCCGGCATGCCTACCACATTGGAAAAAATTGGGATGCCTGGATATCAGGAGCAAATGTTAAATCTACGGAAGAGTTGCCCTTCCTATTGCAAATGGAGCAGTTTTTAGAGGGTGTTCCTGAGGAAATAGAAAGGTACATCCTAGATGGGAAGCCCAAAACTGTAACCGAGGCGGGGGAGATTGGAGCCAAATGGGTGGAGGTGACAGAAAAGAAAAAAGCTAGTAGCAGTTGGAGCGAATATCAGAAGGGGCAAGCCGAAACAAAACCTTACCACCGGGGACAACCCAAGGCCCCACCCACATCCCAAGGGAAACCCCAGACGCCTTCTCACCCCACCCCACCAGTCTCCACCAACCAACATCGCCCCGGTGATACCTTAGCAGGGCGATGTTTTAAATGTAATGAACTGGGGCATATAAAGGCTCACTGCCCCAAGAACCCCAACCGATTACAGTTCATTACACCCCAGTCACACCAAAGATCCCCAGACCCAGATGCCTCTCTCATACCCTCGGAGCGAAGGGAAACCTTGAGAGTGGGCGGTAAGAAGGTTATCGCTTGGAGGGATACTGGGGCACAAGTGTCAACTATCCACCAATCCCTAGTGGACCCCAAACTCATCAACCCGGAGGCTACAGTGACAATTCAACCCTTCGTGTCACAGTCTGTAACCTTGCCTACAGCCCAGTTGCATGTCCAGTACAAGGGCTGGGCAGGAATGTGGACTTTTGCAGTATATGACAATTATCCCATCCCCATGCTGCTGGGGGAAGACTTGGCCAACCATGTGAAGCTAGCCAAGAGGGTGGGAATAGTCACCCGCAGCCAGGCTAAGCAAGCTTTCACCCCCATCCCTGTTCCTGAGCCGTCCACCAGAGCCCCGTCAGTGTTACCGGAGACCCAAACACAGGTGGTGGAACCGGATCCCCTGCCAACGACTGCAACAGCCGTAGTGGATCCAATCCCAGAGACCCAGCCAAAGCCAGTCCCGGAACCGGAACTGACAACGCAACCAGCACCAGAACCATTGCCAGCACTGAGTCCAGCGCTTGCAAACCCATCTACAACTCCAATGCCAGAGGGCACCAGCGACCCTGAACTGGCGGAAGTAGCAGATAACCCTACCCAAGAGGCTCAGCCAGAGCCTGAGATACCACATAGTGCACCAGCGGACAGCGGTTCACGGTCAGTGGAAACAGCCCCAGCACCTGCATCGCTTCCAGAGGGACCAAGCCCCAGTCCACAGTCCAAGGAGGAACTGATGTCTCCAGCATCAAGGGAACAGTTCCAGGCCGAGCAGGAAGCAGATGACAGCCTTCAGAAAGTTTGGACGGCGGCACGGAGCACCCCACCGCCTCTCAGCTCTTCTAACCGATCCCGGTTTGTTGTAGAACAAGGACTTTTATACAAGGAGACTCTTTCTGGTGGGCACCAGGAAGACTGGCATCCTCAAAGACAGTTGGTGGTTCCCACTAAGTATCGGGTAAAGCTCTTGAGCTTAGCCCATGATCATCCCAGTGGCCATTCTGGGGTGAACAGAACCAAAGACCGGTTGGGGAAGTCCTTCCACTGGGAGGGAAGGGGCAAGGACGTTGCTAATTATGTCCGGTCTTGTGAGGTGTGCCAACGAGTGGGAAAGCCCCAAGACCAGGTTAAAGCCCCTCTCCAGCCACTACCCATAATTGAGGTCCCATTTCAGCGAGTAGCTGTGGATATTCTGGGTCCTTTCCCAAGGAAGACACCCAGAGGAAAGCAGTACGTACTGACTTTCATGGATTTTGCTACCCGATGGCCGGAAGCTGTACCCTTAAGCAACACCAAGGCTAAAAGTGTGTGCCAGGCATTAGCAGACATTTTTGCCAGGGTAGGTTGGCCCTCCGACATCCTTACAGATTCGGGAACTAATTTCCTGGCAGGGAACATGAAAACCCTGTGGGAAGCTCATGGGGTGAATCACTTGGTTGCCACCCCTCATCACCATCAAACCAATGGTCTGGTGGAGAGGTTTAATGGAACTTTGGGGGCCATGATACGTAAATTCATAAATGAACACTCCAATGATTGGGACCTAGTGTTGCAGCAGTTGCTTTTTGCCTACAGGGCTGTACCACATCCCAGTTTAGGGTTTTCACCATTTGAACTTGTGTATGGCCGCGAGGTTAAGGGGCCATTACAGTTGGTGAAGCAGCAATGGGAGGGGTTTACGCCTTCTCCAGGAACTAACATTCTAGACTTTGTAAGCAACCTACAAAACACCCTCCGACACTCTTTAGCCCTTGCTAAAGAAAACCTAAAGGATGCTCAGGAAGAGCAAAAGGCCTGGTATGATAAACATTCCAGAGAACGGTCCTTCAAAGTAGGAGA
Source organism: Terrapene triunguis (assembly GCF_002925995.2). Classification (NCBI taxonomy): domain Eukaryota; kingdom Metazoa; phylum Chordata; order Testudines; family Emydidae; genus Terrapene; species Terrapene triunguis. The sequence continues at coordinate 3,315 of NW_020690399.1, forward strand.
CCAAGTCATGGTCTTAAAGGCGCTCCAGGCCCATAAAATGGAAGCGTCATGGGAAGGACCATTCACGGTCCAGGAGCACCTAGGAGCTGTTAACTATCTCATAGCCTCCCCCACCTCCAACATAAAGCCTAAGGTATACCATGTTAATTCTCTTAAGCCCTTTTATTCCAGAGGGTTAAACGTTTGCCAGTTTACAGCCCAGGAAACAGATGACGCAGAGTGGCCTGCAGGTGTCTACTACGAAGGAAAAAGGAATGGTGGCGTGGAAGAGGTGAACCTCTCCACGACCCTGGGACGTCTGCAGCGACAGCAGATCAAGGAGCTGTGCACAAGCTTTGCACCGATTTTCTCAGCCACTCCAGGACGGACCGAACGGGCATACCACTCCATTGACACAGGTAATGCTCACCCAATTAGAACCCCACCCTACCGGGAGTCACCTCATGCCCAAGCTGCTATACAAAGGGAGATCCAGGACATGCTACAGATGGGTATAATCCGCCCCTCTAACAGTGCATGGGCATCTCCAGTGGTTCTAGTTCCCAAACCAGATGGGGAAATACGCTTTTGCGTGGACTACCGTAAGCTAAATGCTGTAACTCGTCCTGACAACTATCCAATGCCACGCACAGATGAGCTATTGGAGAAATTGGGACATGCCCAATTCATCTCTACTTTAGACTTAACCAAAGGGTACTGGCAAGTACCACTAGATGAACCCGCTAAGGAAAGGTCAGCCTTCGTCACCCAGGCAGGGGTGTACGAATTCAATGTACTCCCTTTCGGGTTGCGAAATGCACCCGCCACCTTCCAAAGACTTGTAGATGGTCTCCTAGCGGGATTGGGAGAATCTGCAGTTGCCTACCTCGATGATGTGGCCATTTTTTCTGATTCATGGACAGAGCACCTGGAGCACCTGGGAAAAGTCTTCGAGCGCATCCGACAGGCAGGACTAACTGTTAAGGCTAAAAAGTGTCAAATAGGCCAAAACAGAGTGACGTACCTGGGGCACCAGGTGGGTCAAGGAACTATAAATCCCCTACAGGCCAAAGTGGATGCTATCCAAAAGTGGCCGGTTCCAAAGTCAAAGAAACAGGTCCAATCCTTCTTAGGCTTGGCCGGATATTATAGGCGATTTGTACCACACTACAGCCAAATCGCCGCCCCGCTGACAGACCTAACCAGAAAGAAACAGCCAAATGCAGTTCAGTGGACTGATAAGTGTCAAAAGGCCTTTAACCAGCTTAAGGCAACACTCATGTCTGACCCTGTGCTAAGGGCCCCAGACTTTGACAAACCGTTCCTAGTAACCACAGATGC
>NW_020690400.1:0-8343 GCF_002925995.2 Terrapene triunguis
TAGTAAAGTTTGACTACATTTATTTCAGAAGCATTTTGGCTGTAGAGAAGTGATTAATACATGCTTATATTATTACTTTGATCTTCCATCTGTTTGTTTTGTCCACATATTATTATTATTATTTATATTATTTTATATTCAGGTGTACCTTTTTAAGTGAGTGATTAACTATTGAAAGAGTTTACCAAGTATCATGCTGTATTCTCCGTCACTGGTTATTTTAAAATAAGGATGAATTATTTGCATCGGTCTTCACGGCTGAGAGTGTGAGGGAGATTCCCAAACCTGAGCCATTCTTTTTAGGTGACAGATCTGAGGAACTGCCCCAGATTGAGGTGTCATTAGAGGAGGTTTTGGAACAAATCGATAAATTAAACAGCAATAGGTCACCAGGACCAGATGGGATTCACCCAAGAGTTCTGAAGGAACTCAAATGTGAAATTGCAGAACTACTAACTGTAGTCTGTAACCTATCATTTAAATCAGCTTCTGTGCCAGATGACTGGAGGATAGCTAATGTAACACCAATTTTTAAAAAGGGCTCCAGAGGTGATCCCGGCAATTACAGGCCTGTAAGCCTGACTTCAGTACTGGGCAAACTGGTTGAAACTATCGTAAAGAACAAAATTGTTAGATACAGAGATGAACATAATTTGTTGGGGAAGAGTCAATATGGTTTTTGTAAAGGGAAATCATGCCACACCCATCTACTAGAATTCTTTGAGGGGGTCAACAAGTACACGGACAAAGGAGATTCAGTGGACATAGTGTACTTAGATTTTCAGAAAGCCTTTGACAAGGTCCTTCACCAAATGCTCTTAAGCAAAGTAAGCTGTCATGGGATAAGAGGGAAGGTGCTCTCATGGATTGGTAACTGGTTAAAAGATAGGAAACAAAGGGTAGGAATAACTGGTCAGTTTTCAGAATGGAGAGAGGCAGAGGTGAAAGGAAGCCGGTACGCCCCAGTACGGCGTACCGGCAAGCAGCAAAGGCAAGTTATATGGGCTCGTGGCTCCAGCAATACTGGGGGCCGGGTCTCCCCCCGGCCCCACCTGCTGCCCCCCCGCACCTCCCCTGAGTGTCCCCCGGGCCCTCCTTGCTGCCCCCGCACACCTCCCTGGAGCCCCAGCGTCCCTGTCTCTCCCCTGCAGCTCCATGCTGCCTCCCTGCATCAACTGCCGTGGCAGGGTCCTAGTGCCCCCCAGCCACTACTGCCAGGGCAGGCTGCCCCTCCCCCTTCAGACCCTTCCATCTTCCGGCCAGTCCCTCCACCAGTACAGCCGACCCTGCTACCCGCAGTCACCGCTCCTGCCCCACGCTGGGCAAGGGGCAGCCCCATCCCCCACCCCCAGTGAGGCTACAGTGGGGGGCAGCAGGAGGGGGTGAGGTGCGCACAGCACCGCCCAGCACCCACCACCGGGGAGGCGAGGGAGGTTCCTGGACCTGAGAGGGGCCCTAGGAGCACGTGCAGTGACAGTGGTGGGGGTGAGTGTGCTGCCGAGGGGGGGGAGAGGGGGTCCCTACCCCAGAGCTCACTGCTCCCAGTGGGTAGAGGGCTGGAGGGAGTCCTCTCTGGCTCCAGTCCCAGGGCAGCCTGCCTGCACCCCAAAATTATCCCCAGCCCTGCCCCACCCCAGAGCCCATACCCCCAGCCACAGCCCTCATCCCCCCACACCCCAACCCTCTGTCCTAGCCCTGAGACTCTCCAACACCCCAAACCCCTCATCTCCAGCCCCAGCCAGAGCCCTCATCCCCCCACACCCTAACCCTCTGCCTCAACCCTGAGCTCCGTCCCACACCCCAAACCCCTCATCCCCAGCCACACCCCAAACCCATCCCCAGCCTCACCCCTCACCTCTGCACCCCCTCCCATCCGCAAACTTCCTCCCAGAGCCTGCACCCTGCACTCCTCCTGCACCCCAATCCCCTGCCCCAGCCCAGGGCCTGCACCTCAGACCTCCCCCACCCAAACTCCCTCCCAGAGCCTTGGGCAGATGGGGGGCAGAGTTTGTGGGGGGGCAGAATTTGGGCAGGGGCATGTTCTGGGCACCACCAAAACTTCTACAAACCTGCCACACCTGCCAGCAAGAGCCAGTGCACCGAACCGGGATGGCCCGGCTTCCCCAGGTGGCAATTTAAAGGGCCTGGGGATCCCAGCAGCAGCTGGAGCCCCAGGGCCTTTAAATTGCCGCCAGAGCCCCACGTAGTGGTGGTGGGGCTCCGGGGATGATTTTAAGGGCCTGGGTCAGTAGAGGCAGTGGGAGCCCCGGGCCCTTTAAATCGCACCCGGAGCCTGCCGGAGCCCTGGGGTAGTGGCAGTGGGGCTCCAGTGGCTATTGAAAGGGCCCAGGGCTCCCGCTGCCTCTACCGCCCTGGTACCTTTAAATAGCCGTCGGATCCCTGACGATTTAAACAGGGACGATTTAAAGGGCCTTGGAGGGTAGAGTAGCGGCAGCCGGAGCCCCGGGCCCTGCTGCTGGAGTCCTGGGGGTCGCGGCGGCAGCTAGAGCCCCAGGCCCTTTAAATCACCCCCGAGCCCCAGGGCTCCCAGCCACCTCTGCAGCTGGGAGCTCAGGGGGTGATTTAAAGGGCCTGGGGCTCCCAGCTGCTGCTACCACAGCCCTAGCCCTGGGCCCTTTAAATTCAGACATATGCTCACATGATAACATATGTTCTTATGTTCATAAATGATCTGGAAAAAGGGGTAGACAGGAAGGTGGCAAAATTTGCAGATGATACACAGATAGTTAAGTCCCAGGCAGACTGCGAAGAGCTACCAAAGGATCTCTCAAAACTGGGTGACTGGGCAACAAAATGGCAGATGAAATTCAGTGTTGATAAATGCAAAGTAATTCACATTGGAAAGCATAATCCCAACTATATCTATCTATCTATAATGATGAGTGGGAACAGCTAATTTAGACCCCAAGAAAGTGATCTTGGAGTCATTGTGGATAGTTGTCTGAAAACAGCTACTCAATGTGCAGCGGCAGTAAAAAGAGCGAACAGAATGCTGGGAATCATTAAGAGAGGGATAGAGAATAGGACAGAAAATATCATATTGCCTCTATATAAATCAGGGCTGGGCAAACTTTTTGGCCCAAAGGCCACATCTGGGTGGGGAAATTGCTTCCAGGGCCATGAATGTAGGGCTGGGGCAGGGGGTTGGGGTGCAGGAGGGAGTGAGGGGTGTGGTGTGCAGGAAGGGGCTCAGGGCAAGGGGTTGGGGCAGAGATGGGGTGCAGAGTTTATGAGGGGGCTCAGGGAAGTGGGTTGGGGTACAGGAGGAGGTGCACAGTGTGGGAGAGGGCTCAGGGCAGTGGTGCAGGGAGGGGTGCAGAGTGCGGGAGGAGGCTCAGGGCAGGGGATTGGGGTGCAGGAGGGATGCAGGGTGCAGCAGGGGGTTGGGGTGCCGGAGGGGGCTCAGGGTAGGGAGTTGGGGTGAGGGGTTCAGGCTGCGTCCCAGCGCTGCTTACCTGGAGCGACTCCAGGGTGGCAATGGGGCCAGGGCAGGCTCCCTGTCTGCCAGCCCCGCGCCGCTCCGGGAAGCGCCCGGCACAACGTCCCTGAGGCCCCCTAGGGGAGGGGGGGCAGAGGGCTTTGCGTGCCTGTGGGTACCTCCCCCAAAGCTCCCATTGGCCGCGGTTCCCCGTTCCCAGCCAATGGGAGCTTCGGGGGAGGTACCCACAGGCACGTGCAGCACACGGAGCTTTCAGCCCCCACTTCCCCCAGAGGCCACAGGGTCATGGTGCCAACTGCTTCTGGGAGCGACGCGGGGCCCACAATGCCCCAGGGGTGGCAATCCCGCGGGCCAGGTCCAAAGCCCTGACAGGCTGGATCCGGCCCATGGGCCGTAGTGTGCCCACCCCTGATATAAATCCATGATATGCCCACATCTTGAATACTGAGTGCAGATGTGATCGCCCCATCTTAAAAAAGATATATTGGAATTGGAAAAGGTTCAGAAAAAGGCAACAAAAATGATTAGGGGTATGGAATAGTTTCCTTATGAGGAGAGATTAATAAAACTGGAATTTTTCAGCTTGGAAAAGAGACGGCTAAGGGGAGATACAATTATGGTCTATAAAATCATGACTGGTGATGAGAAAATAGATCAGGAAATGTTGTTTACTACTTTTCATAACACAAGAACTAGGTGTCACCAAATGAAATTAATGGGCGGCAGGTTTAAAACAAATGAAAGGAAGTTCTTCACACAGCACACAATTAACCTGTGGAACTCCTTGCCAGAGGATGTTGTGAAGGCCAAGACTATAACAGGGTTCAAACAAGAACTAGATAAATTCATGGAGGATAGGTCCATCAATGGCTATTAGCCAGAGCAGGGATGGCGTCCCTAGCCTCTCTTTGCCAGAAGCTGGGAATGAACGACAGGGGATGGATCACTTGATGACTGCCTGTTCTGTTCATTCCCTCTGGGGCTTCTGGCACTGGCCACTGTCAGAAGACAGGATACTGGGCTAGATGGACCTTTGGTCTGACCTAGTAGGACCACTCTTATGTTATGTTCTTAAGATTTTATGTTTATTTTAAAGACATGCTCTAGTTCAAAAATAATTATATTGAGGAAGTTCTGTGGCCCCTCTATAGAGGAGGATGGACTTCGTCATCACAACAGTTCCTTCTGCTCTTGGAATCTATGAATCTAGTGCCCCAGATGGTCTGGAACTGTCTATGCAGCTATGGTACAGCAATATTCTCCTCTACCTTCAGCAGCTTGGTGCTAAAGTTACAAATCCCTGATGTCTTCTGCAGACTTTGGCTTATGGACTGAGATCCAGATCTCTTCTCTGTTGAGGGAAGGTGGCTTTTCCAGAACTTATTGTCCCTCTTCAACTGGGAGAGGGATTACATATGGTGGATAATTAAGGAGTGTCTTGAAATGACATTCCAAGCGATACAACTGATCTTGCAGACTTTGGCTGTTGCTGCCATCCTGATTCGTTTACTAGACAAGCTGCTGCCACCTTCCCCCACAAACACTGCAAAGATGAATAAAGGGTGAGGAAATCGTATCTGGTGGCAGCCTGTTCTAAACTGGCTGCCTGAGTCAAGTACCAGAATTCTTTATCTTTCTTACACAGTGACTTGACCGTGTTCCAAAGTCGAACCCATTTGGCCTTTGTATTGCTCTCAACAAACTATGTCTTTTACGACTTGAATTGTAGCCTTGCTTTTTTCTTAGCTCCAACTGCTGCGAACATTTCCTCAGACCAGTGGATGATGTTTCAGGGGTTGAGCCCCAAGCACGGAGTTGGTGGCGGTCAGCACCAATGGCTTGATGCAATGCCATTCCTAATCAGATGGCAGAGGGAATGAGACCTGGTCTGTAATTCTTCAATGGACTTAAGCAGTTCAGAACAGAAAGCTGTTTGATGGCTTGGTTGTAATACCAGCTTTTGGTTCAATCAGACTAATTTAGTTCCATTAACTGTCTGTTTTCAAAATCAAAGGGACATTTTTGTCAGCAGAAGCTGATCGTCAGTGTCAAGTTTAGCACTTCTATGAACTCTTACATCCAGGACCACTGACCATCACAAACTCTTAACTAGGACATGAACAATAACATTCACAGTGAAACCACCTGGACTGTACTTGGTAGGCCTGTGGATCTTTAGTGATAGAACAGCGAGTCACCATGTCATTGGCAGCCACATATTCCAGCAGTCACTGCCCATTCCTGTTCCTCCGCCTGATGCTAAAATTCCTTAGTGTACTTGCCCAGGTGTTATTTTCCTTTCCTACCTGTGCATTACACAATGGATCACAATGACATCCCTTCTTGGGGTTTCCTTAAGGATTTTCTGCAGTTGCTGGTAACAATGATCTGCAGCTGCATCATTGGCCTTGGTGTTGGTGGGCCCATACAGTCTGATGGTGGTAAGATATCCACAGCTAGTATGGACTCAGATACTTTTAAGTTGACTCAAGGCTTGTCAGGGATTGAGTGAAAGTACAGCAGCAACCCGTTGCTAGAACAGCCTATTGGGTGGCCTCAGAACAAAAGTGTACAGTTCTCAATGTTCTTTTCACCACTTCCTGGTGACTCTTCAGATAAAGCACAGTGTTCCAGCTTCTCAACTGCTTGACGAGGAGGACTGCTTTATCTGTTTGAGACAACATTTAAATGTTCCTGGCACCAATTTTAAATTTGACACGAACACGCAGGATACTGGAATTTGCAATGTTTCATTGGTCACTTTTGCCTCTGTGGAAGAGACAGTGTTGGCCATTTCAACTACAAGGACAATTGACCAGATTGATGGTTGGCTTTAGGATAAACACCCTCATGACACGAATGTACTGACCACTCAATGTTGGATGGTTGGTTTCTAAGTGACTTATTACTCCTCCTTTTAACGACTGAGTGCATAACCCAGAATCCTTTGCCAACTATTACTTCAAAGGAGATGTTGTATCAGTATAGCTGACAATAAGTCTGGTGCATGCTTGGTTTGAGATTTCTGTCTATCTATCTATACCCATAACCCCCCCCCCATCTATCCCCGTACACCCCCTCTATCTATCGATCTATCTATCCACACACACACCCTCGATCTCTCTATCCCCTTACACCCCTCCTTCTCTCTCTTTCTATCTATCCCCATACACACCCTCTATCTCTACATCCCCATAAACCTCCCCTTCCTCTATTCCCATACACCCCCTCTATCTATCCCCCTCTATCCCCATACACATCCCCTCTGTGTCTATACATATGTATCCCCATACACCCCCTCTACCTCTCTCTACATCCCCATACACCCCCCTTCCTCTATCTCCATACACCCTCTTTCTCTCTCTCCCCACACATCACCTCTATCTAACCCTCTCTCTATCTATCCTCATACACCCCCTCTATCTCTCTCTCTCTGTATTCCTATACACCCACCTCTCTTTCTATATATATATATATATATATATATATAAATATATATATATATATATATATATATACACCCTCTCTCTCTATCCCAGTACACTCCTGTGACAGGGTGCTAAACAGAAAACTGCTTAGTCAACCCTCTGTCACTCCAGCTCCAATTACGGGAGGTGAACTGGAGCTGGGTAGATCACCTGGCCCTGATTGGGGAAGCTGGAACAGCTGCTGCCTCTTCAGGCTGGGGCTGGATAAAAGCCCCAGGGGAAGGAAGAGCTGGAAGGAGGAAAGCTGCACTAGAGGAAAGGCAGTGAGGGGAAGCAGAGAGAGAGAGAGAGATTACCCGTCTCTCCTGCCGGTGGACTGTAAGAAGGGGACTATATGTGTGGTGGAAAGGTGGTGGGAACACAACCTGTAAATAAAAGCACCAGGTGAGTCTCTGTGGGACTTTCTCAGCCCAGCAGGGGCAGGAGCCAGGAGGGCCCTGCAGAGACCCTGTTACAACCCCTTTTATCTATCCCCATACACCCCTCTCTCTGTCTCTATATATGTATCCCCATACACCCCCTCTATCTATCCCTCTCTCTGTCTCCATCTATCCCCATACACCACTCTATCTCTCTATATGTCTCTCTCTATTCCTATACCCCCCCCTGTCTATATGTATGTATTCCCATACACCCTCTCTCTGTCTCTCTATCTCCATACACCCCTTCCATCTATCCATCTATCATCTATCTATCTATCCCCACACACCCGCTCTGTCTCTCTCTCTGTCTTTATATATGATCCCCATACACCCCCTCTATCTATCCCCATACACCCCCTCTATGTATCTATCTCTGTATCTCTCTAGCTATCTCCCCCCCCACACACACACACACACCCTCTATCTAGTGTGACAAAGTTCCTCCTCTATCTTGGTGGGTCCTGCACTTATTGGCAGATTTTCTTGCCTCAGAGATTCACCATGTGGGTTGGGGAACAGCCCAGAGACCTTCCCCTCTGGGAGAACCAACAGTCCAGGTCAATTGGGAGGTTTGGGGGGAACCCGGGCCCACCCTCTACTCCGGGTTCCAGCCCAGGGCCCTGTGGACTGCAGCTGTCTATAGTGCCTCCTGTAACAGCTGCATGACAGCTACAACTCCCTGGGCTACTTCCCCATGGCCTCCTCCAAACACCTTCCTTATTCTCACCACAGGACCTTCCTCCTGGCGTCTGATAACGCTTGTGCTCCTCAGTCCTCCAGCAGCACACCCTCTCACTCTCACTCTCAGCTCCTTGCGCCTCTTGCTCCCAGCTCCTCACACTCACCACAAACTGAAGTGAGCTCCTTTTAAAACCCAGGTGCCCTGATTAGCCTGCCTTAATTGATTCTAGCAGCTTCTTCTTAATTGGCTCCAGGTGTCCTAATTAGCCTGCCTGCCTTAACTGGTTCTAGC
>NW_020690401.1:0-2225 GCF_002925995.2 Terrapene triunguis
CTAGAACGAGATAAAATTACCCTGACGCACCTGATGAATTTACCGATAACACAAACATGGAGGAGTGGGAAATAATGCAGAGGCCAGGTCACTGAGACAGTAACCTGGGCGCAAGCAAACAATGGGTGTTGTAATACGGCTACCTGTAACTGTACACATCCGGGAACAGAGCGCTGGCCATGCTGCCAGGCTGGGGGGCTCTGCCCGGAGGCGCAGCGACTGTAAAAGATTTGGGGGGGGTGGGGGGGAATCAGCCAGACGTGAGCTCGCAGTGTGACACTGGCCAAAAGCGCCGATGGGCTCGTGGGATGCACAAAGCGGGAATCTGGAGGAGGCGCAGAGAGGTTATGTCACCGCTGTACTGGGCACTGGTCCGACCCCTGCTGGGATCCTGTGTCCAGTTCTGGTGCCACAATTCAAGAGGGATGCGGATAAATCGGAGATGGGGCAGAGAAGAGCCACAAGAATGATCAGAGGGTTAGAAAACCTGCCTTGTAGTGACGGACTCAAGGAGCTCGGTCGATTTAGCGTAACAAAGAGACGGTTCTGGGGGGACTGGATCCCAGTCTGGAAGTACCGACCTGGGGAACTTGGATAATGGGCTCTTCAGTCTAGCAGGGGAAGGTCTCACACCGTCCAGCGGCTGGACGCTGAAGCTAGACCCAGTCAGCCTGGGAATAAGGTGGACGTTTTTAACAGTGAGAGTAACTAAGCACAGGAACAGTTCCCCAAGGGGCCTGGTGGATTCGCCCTCACGGGCAATGTTGCAATGAAGGCTGGATGTTTGCTGAAAGCTCTGCCCTAGGGATTGTGTGGGGCCGGTCTCTGAGTCTGGCCTGCGTTATCCAGGAAGTCAGACGAGATGATCACATCGGTCCCGTCTGGCCTTGGAATCTATAAATCTGTGTGCCGGCTGCTCCCCCGGCTGCGGGTCCCCAGATGTGCCGGCTGCCCCCTACGGCTGCACGTCCCCAGATGTGCCGGCTGCCCGCTCCGCCTGCGTGTCCCCAGGTGTGCCGGCTGCCCCCCCGGCTGCGTGTCCCCCGGTGGCCGGGCTCCCCCCCCGGCTGCATGTCCCCAGATGTGCCGGCTGCCCCCCTGGCTGTGCGTCCCCAGATGTGCCAGGTATGTGTCTCTGCCCGGCTGGCTGTTTGGCCCCGCCCCTCGGTTGGGTTAGCTGTGCCTTAGGAGGAGGGCGAGGGTGACTTTACTGGCCCCAGCCGGGTGCTTTCGGTAACCCCACCTCTGGTTCCCATCCCAGGGGATGAGCGCGGCTGGAGGGTGGGGTGGCGCCGAAGGAGTTAAGGCTTTGCAGGCCTGGCTCTCAGCACGGCTGGCATGCGGAGAGGTAATTGCAGTTGGCAGCGTGAGTGAGCGGCGGGCTCTGTGCCGCTGGCACCTGGCTGCCCGATGGTTCCTTCAGGTCAGGTGATGGGGGAGGCGGGGCGGGGCGGGTGGGGGGTGTTCCCTGCAGCCCTCTCGCCCTCCCGGGGCCTGTGTGTCTCTGGCTGGGGGGTTGGCGTGATGGGGCTTGGAGGGGCATGAGGCTCAGGGACCTGAATTGCTCAGGACTGAAAAGAGAGAGCTAGGCCGGCGCGGGCAGGGGAGTCCAGTACAGCTGTGCCAGGCCACGCCTTGCCCCCCCCGCCCCCACCGACAGTGCCTGGCAGCGCCAGCTCCCACCATGGCTTGTGTGATGTGTACAAACAGGGACTGGGCTGAGGCCAGTCAGACTCATGCCACGTGTGACCATTGGGATGTGGAACCTGCTTTGCCAGCTCGCGGGGCCGGGCACCCTCCGGGCAGCCCCCCCGGGGCCGTCCCTCTCTGTGCTGTGCAGGGCCTAGCGCTTCCCAGGCAGTGTGAGCTGGGCCTGGGCAAACGGGAGCCTTGGCCATCAGCTCACTAGGTCGCAGACCAGCTCGGGGGGGTGGGGGGCCAGGTGCCAGGAAGCAGCGCTGGGAGCAGCCGGCATAACCGACGCCAGGCCCTGAGCTGCAGGTGCCTGCGGCGCTGGCTGCCACGGGGCCCGATCTCCGCGATAAGCAGCAGGGGCTCCAGGGGAAGGGAGAGGGGCCTTTGGGTGGGTGGAGGAGTGAATGGCCCCTCCCCCCTTCCAGAAGCAGCCCGGGGTGCAGGGGTGACCCCAGCCTTTCGCCCCTCACCTAGCCCAGCCGGAGTCACTGCCCCAGGCTCCCGGAGCGGGGCTGGGGTGCGATCGCCCA
>NW_020690402.1:0-3019 GCF_002925995.2 Terrapene triunguis
ATCAAAATACATAATAAATAGCACATTTTATCTCTGAAGCAGACGACTTCTCAAAAATTGTAGACCAGTGTAATTTTTGTTGACTTGAAAATTCCCAAGGCAATTTTTAATTTTCATTGAAGACTTCCCTTTCCTTATTTAAAGTTGAATGATTTCCTTCTGTGGTTTTATCAATGGGCCAGAAGGGTTGATAAGATTGCTTCCTTCCTATGCTAGATATGCTTGGACTTCTGCCATCCCATTTTGAAAAGTAATACATTTGCCTTCCTGTCTTGTGCTGAAGCTAAATGGAGTGGGAGGCAAACTAGCTTCATTCACAAAACACAGCCAGAGGATTGACACAAGCAATAGAAAGTTAAACTAATAGACTGGTTTGGATTTGAGCTGCTCAGGGGCTCACCCCTTGTACCTTCAACAGCCCCCCACTGCAAGAGAGGGCACAAGGGGCAAATCTTCTCCAATGCAAAGGGCCTCATGACTGTGAACGATTGTGGCTCTGCTGCACAAGGAAGAGTAGAGGTGGCCCAGAACCCTCTCTCTGCCCATATTCACTCCCACCCCAAGCCCCTGTGTGGTGTGGAAGTCTGCCTCTTGTCTGTTCCTTGCACACCGGCATGAAGGGAGATGGGAATGGACGTGGGGTATGCCCACAGGATCTGCTTTCACACAGTCTTCCATCTTACCACCCCTGTGGAGGAGGCATATTAGGGCTGCAGTGGCTACTGAAGCATGAGGGCTGTAGGAACAGCCAAGCATGGCTCTCCAGGGACTCTGTGGCCTGATGGGGATGATTCTTTCCCATCCCTCATATTCCCAAAGCCCAGGTACTCAGGCTGAGAGAGTGAATTTGGGCCTAGCAAAATCTTTGTTATACATCATACACACTATATCACAGTAGACTCTATCCCCATATACTGGCAAGTACGGCAGATACAGACAGCTCAATACTGCTCTCATATATGTTAAGGAGCATTGCTGTGGATCATTTACAGTTATCTGGGGTATGTCTACACTGTAATTAAAAACCCACGGCTGGCCCATGCCAGCTGACTTGGGCTCATAGGGCTTGGGCTGCAGGGCTGTTTAATTGCAGTGTAGATGTCTGCGCTCAGGCTGGAGCCCAGGCTCTAGGACATTACGAGCTGGGAGAGTCCCAGAACTCAGGCTGCAGAGCCAGAACGTCTACACCACAGTTAAACAGCCCCACAGCCCGACCCCGATGAGCTCGAGTCAGCTGGCATGAGCCAGCTGCGGGTGTCTAATTGCAATGTAGACATATCCTGTGTTTTCTGAACACAGGAGCAAAGGAAGCAGCTGTTTTAAAAAGAAAAACAGCAGTACATTCTCCAGGATCTGAAAGCAGAAATCAGCCCTGAACTTGCTATGTTGCTTTAATGCAAGATGATCCTCACCATTTTTCACATCAGTTTGGAAAAATTCCAGCTCAGATGTATTCTTCCAATGTAATATCCCCTCACAGTTTCATTTGGATTTGGTATTCATCGCTTCCTCTCATTAAATCATTGCTGTGTAGCATAGCCGTTAAAGAATGGCTGCTGCATTTCCATCCCAGAAATGGATGCATTTAATTGATTGGTGATGTGATCTCACTGTATGTATGAACTCAATAGATGAGGGATTTCAACTATCCCCATATTGACTGGCAGGGCCGGTGCAAGGAAGTTTTGTGCCCTAGGTGAAACTTCCCCCTTGCGCCCCCCCCAGCCCTGCGGCAGCTCCCCGCCCCCCCTTCGCCCCTCCCCGCGGCAGCTCCCCCCCACCCAGGGAGCCGTGCGGCAGCTCCCCACCCCAGCTCACCTCTGCTCTGCCTCCTCCCCGAGCACGCCACCCCCGCTCTAATTCTCCTCCCCTCCCAGGCTTGCAGCGCCAAACAGCTGATTGGCGCCGCAAGCCTGGGAGGTGGGAGAAGTGGAGTGGCCGCTGCGCTGGGAGAGGGAGTCTGAGCTGCACGTGTCAGCGCGCCGCTGGAAGCCCAGCCCAGGAACGCTGTAAAAAAAAATTGGGGGCACTGCTTTTTGGCGCCCCCAAATCTTGGCGCCCTAGGCAACCGCCTAATTTGCCTTAATGGTAGCACTGGCCCTGTTGACTGGGTACATGTCACCTCAAGAAGGATGCAGAGATAAAGTTTCTTGACACCTTAAATGACTGCTTCTTGGAGCAGCTAGTCCTGGGACCCAGAAGAGGAGAGGCAATTCTTGATTTAGTCCTAAGTGGAGCACAGGATCTGGTCCAAGAGGTGAATATAGCTGAACCGCTTGGGATTAAAATAACATAATAAAATTTAACATCCCTGGTGAGGGGGAAAGGGAGAACCACCAAAGCAGCCCACCACGTTAATTTCAGAAAGGGAACTACCCAAAAATGAGGAAGTTAGTTAAACAGAAATTAAAAGTTAGAGTGCTAAAAGTGAAATCCCTGCAAGTTGCATTGAAACTTTTTAAAGACACCATAATAGCGACTCAATTTAAATGTATCCCCCAAATTAAAAAACAAAGTAAGAGAACCAAAAAAGTGCCACCGTGGCTGAACAACAAAATAAAAGAAGCAGTTAGCAGCAAAAAGGCATCCTTTAAGTTAAATCCTATTGGGGAAAATAGAAAGGAGCATAAACTCTGGCAAGTAAAGTGTAAAAAATATAATTAGGAAGGCCAAAAAAGAATTTGAAGAACAGCTAGCCAAAGACTCAAAAAGAGTCAACACGGTTTTTGTAAAGGGAAATCATGCCTCACCAATCTATTAGAATTCTTTGAAGGGATCAACAAGCATGTGGACAAGGATGATCCAGTGGATATAGTGTACTTAGATTTTCAGAAAGCATCTGATGAGGGTCTTCAGGAAAAGCTCTTAAGCAAAGTAAGCTGTCATCAGGGCCGGCTTTAGGCCAATTCCACCAATTCCTCTGAATCGGGCCCCGCGCCTAAGAGGGCCCCGCGCCCAGTGGCAGGGCCGCCCGGGGGGGGAAGAAGTGGCCGAGAATCCCTTCCCTGGCTAGAGGCTC